>NW_020956374.1:125109-160744 GCF_003031625.1 Empidonax traillii
TTTTTTTTTTTTTTTTTTTTTTTTTTTTTTTTTTAAATTTAATTGCCTAACTTGTTTTGGAGAAGAAAGAATGAAAATAAATGCTTGTAAACTCAGAGTCTCTGCTTAAACATTCCAAAAGTAGGTTGTATTGATTTTGTGTTTGTGGTGATCTTATTTGAATATGATAACTGGCAAAAACCAATAAATTGTTGATTTTGATGTCAAATTCTGTATATATATATATATATATATATATATATATATATATGTAGTTTTAAAAGATACACAAAGTTAGGCTTTTCTGACCTACCAGTAATCCTGAGTAAAGAGGCATTTCAATGAAAAGTTGAATGATGTACAGCACAAGTCAGCTGAGATGATGATTAACAAATACCTCCAGTGTGAGGGGATGTTCATATTGTCTAGCTTAGATGCTCTGAGTTGCATAAATGAATAGTAAAGTACCTTGAAGGAGCCCTTAGTGAGCATTTCCAAGAGCCACTGGCAGAATCTTTAATTTCAGAGTAATACCTCTAATCTGTACCTTTTTTTCTTGTGGTGTACTTCAGTTTACCTTATGAAGAGAGGTATTTTAGATCATACTTTTGATTTATTGTTGAAGAACACTAGCTGGTAGGTTAGATCAATGTAAAAGGAGGAGTTTGCTGCATTGGGGCTTAACAAGGTGGTGTAGGGCAATCTATTATTCAATTTATAGTGGTAGAAACACACACTGTAGCTACTGGCTTGTTCTGACTATAAATAATATGTAGTTGTCACTTCCAGTACTGAGGGAACCTGAGCAACAGGAACCTCTATTTATTTGCAGTTTTAGCTTCCTTCATGCATCACTGGCAGTGGAAATGAAGCACACACACAAAAAGATGAAAACTCTGCCATAAGCTTCAGTGGAGCTGTAACATATTACAAGAAGTTCCTGCAGGGATTTACCATCTGCCTTTACCTACTGGGTTTACAGGAGATTATCCACCCATAGCAGCCACAAAGAAATGTTTTCAAGATGTAAAACCTTTCCTGAGCATTAGACCCTGCTAGAGGTGTCCTTTATGCAAATATTTTAGAATTTGGGATGTTTGGTCTCCTACCTTGCAATCTGAATAATTTTTTTTTTCTGTGTATTGTTTCCTCTCCTTCCCATCAGTAAAAAGCAGGGAATGGTTTTCATGACCATTTAAGAATGGATGCAATGCAATGTGCTATAAATTATACATTTCTAAATAGTACATTTTGTGCCAAAGAGGTTTTTCTCTCTTCTCCTCCCCATTTTTGGACTGGTTAGTGGTTATGCTTTGCTGCTGCTTGAAAGTTTCCTTCACTATGCCTTTTCCATCATGAATTTTGTTTCAGCTGGCCTTTGTGCAGCACCAACTTATAAAGTATATTTCTTTATAAACCTCCAATGAGCTGGAGATGTGTAAATGAGCACTTCTGCTGCATGCCCAGAGGTGCTTTTATGGTTTGGGAAACCACAGCCTGCAGCTGAAAGTCCCAAAAGGTATATTCCCAAAGCATCCTGGTGTTTGTAGATTGATGGTAGAAGGAACAGAGATGTTTAATAAGACAGAGGTGCATGGGACTTTGGAGCAGAAGTAGTCATTGTGAGGATGAGGGGCAGAAAAAGGCATGTGACATATTTGTCGCTTTTTTCACGGAAACTTGCTGACACTCTGCAAAGAGACAAATTTCTTCCATGTAGCTCTGTTGATTGACTGATAAATTTCCGAGATCTGTGGTTTCAGGGGCTCCTGCTAAACTCATATAGTCACGCAGGAAAAGTTTTAAAATTAGAATACAAATAGTTGGCAAGTAGTTGTAGATGAAATCAACTATTGCTCTCTGGAATAGTCTCCCAGGCTCTATCTCCACGGCCTCCACAGCGCAATGTCCTGCAGAGATGTGCATGCCAGCACTGCATACATACTGCTCATAAAACTAGGGTGGGAAGCGTGACTGAAATGACCCTCATGTTGCTTTGCATGTCCATTTATGAGCCTAGAACATGTTCACAACAAACATTGTTAGCATTTTATCTCTTCTTGCCCTAGCCACATGTTTCTGCAATGTGGTTTGCTGCTGTGAGAGATGGGGGGAGGGGGGGCAAGTGGGAATTCTCGGTGCTGGTGTCAGCTGGAGGTTGGTGTCACTCACTATTGCACAGTCGTGCACTTTCATGAGAAGCCAGTCAGCTTTGCTGACAGCTGATCTGGAGCCAAGACACCAAAAGGTTAAGTCACAGCTTCTCTGTGACTGCTGCTGCTCAGTTTCCCATGGCATGGGAAGGGATGATCCTGTGGTTCCAGTTTACCCTCTTGAGTCCTTACCAAGCATTCACTTGGCTGCAGTGCTCTACCGTATTAGGAGTGTATGGAGCAAAGCCCAGGAGCCTGGATCAGGAACTCTCCTGTCAATCTGAAGACCTGCTGCTATATTTAGTAACAGGCACATGGGAATAGCAGCTTAAATGTGGGAGAGGGCTGCTGGAATGCCGAAATGTGTTTGAATCCAATTGACTCTTGATGGAAACCCTCTGATTGTAGTATCTTTAAAGGGTTTTGTAGAGAAATAAATTACATTTCCCTATTTTTTTCAATAAAAAGAAAAGCAATTCAGCTCTCGTGTACCTCGACCACAATAGTTTTGATGAACAGCAATTACTGCGGATCAAAATAAAACCCTTGTGAAGTGTTTATGTACCCTCTTGTTTCAGTCACATGCAAACTAATCAGCAAAAGTGTATTGCATTTAAAAGTAATCATGGCAACCATTATAATGTGAACAACTTAGTTGTGGTGGTTATTTTTTCTTTTTCTTGTTTTCATTTAATGCTACTTGAAGGTCAGTAAAAGATGCACCTTGTGTTTGAAATGTCCAAATAGGAAAGTGAGAAAGTTCTGTTAGGAGCAGGAGGATTTTTCATTTGCAATTAGTACACTTAGATTCCTCTCTATAAACAAACAAACCTCTTTACATCTAGTGACCATAAAGCAGGAGAAAGCCTCCTAAATTATTAAATTCATAAAGGATTTAGTGTGGTAGCAGTCAGATGCATCTGATGAACCACACTTTAGCAGAAATATACAACTATTCTTCATCCAGAAAAGCAGGTTTACTGGTTTTCAGCAAGAGCAGTGTTTTGTGCTTTTCTTTCCATTTTCCACCTAGGCTGAGTGCTCTCTTGTGAAGTCAAGTGAGTTCTCCACAGTCTGGTACTGAGTCATTAGCTAAACACAGAACCAGGATTCCCCTAGTCCCCACTCATCTACGACTCACTCATCTACATAATCTCTAGGAAAAGCACGTGGGGCCAAATCATCATCAGGAAGGCTAAGGTGGGAAATTCAGTTAAATCCCTTTGTAGAGATTTATTTCCTCAATACATCCAGGGAAAGGTGGAAGTTTGGTACTAATGACCCATGGAGGGTAAATTTATTTTTTTTTTCCCTGAACAGGATAAAAGGAGAGTCCAGAGAGCCCTGTGATCCTGCTGTGGGTTTTGAATGCCTGAACCCCCTTCCCTGCCTCTCTGCAGCACCGCAGTATCATACCCATTCTACCATAGCTTCGCTCTCCAGCTCTATAGGCAATGAGCATGGCAGAGGCTGGAAAATGTGATGCAGTTCAAGGCAAATATTATTCCTTGTTTTTCTTCTGGGGCTGTTCAGCTTCTCTTTACATGTGAATATAACTGGACGTTTATTCCCCAAAAAAGACTGTCTGCCTTTGTTTAGCATTTGCCTAGTGCTATCCAGCTCCTCCAGGTATACAAGATATGCCTAGTGGATACATAAAGATTTATATGTGTGTGGATCTTGAAGCTATATGCATACATACACATATGTACTTGCTTTAAAGCCACTTGGTAAGATTTGCCTATTTTTGTGTTTTCTTCATTCTTCGGTAACAAGAAATATCTCTTAATGTGTCTATGATTTGCAAACAGTATTGTCCTAGCAGTATTTCTGTGATGACATTGTGACCCGAGCCTGGGATGGCAGGAAGTTCTCCTACTCAGTCTCCTGCAGACAGAAATGTAGAGCCTAGGTTAGGTAACACATGAAAACCTCCCTCCTCCTGAGGCATACACAATTACAGTAATTTGGAAATGACTGAAAATGGTGGTACTTCCCATTCACTCTTGTAAGTACAATAAACTCCTGGGTCCAGAACCACCACAAGAAAAGTTCCTGCTTTTTTAATTGGACTCTGTCTCTCTCTGTAGTTATGACAATGCTCCAGCTTTATGGTAGCAAACTCTTTTTTCTAATGTAAATTCATTTCTCTGTTTCCTCCATTATTTACCTGACATTTCATGTGCATCCTGCTGCTATATCAACATGGAGTTTTTCTGAAAATGCAGAGGTAAATATGGCAAAGCAATGAGGAGACACTACAGCTTCAAAAAGAGTTATCTTAATTGCTGGCCTTTGACTTGGCATATATCAGTCTCTAAGGAGTTTCATTAATGTTTCGCTTTCCTTACAAGCACCGTTGTCCATTTACTGTATGAACTGCTGCTGGGTAAAACAGCAAAGAAAATGATGCTTTGTTCCATTAATTAGGGTTTTTTTTCCAAATCACACAACACTCTGTAAATAACCAGATGCATATTGTGTGTATAGATAAACAATCATCAGTACAGTTTGTATATATGCAATATATACCCAGAGTGTGTCCTGAAATTTTTCTTACTGCTGCCAACTGAGCATGTCTTTGTCTGGAAAAAGAAAAGCATTGACCTACTCCTGAGCCTAACAACTTTCTCCCCGATCCTTACATCTCAAGAGTGGATGCAGGTATGACAGAGCAGTTGTAGTGACCAAGCTCCTCCCCCAAAGATGACAACAAATGGACAGAGACACGCAGGCAAGGGGCTTAGGAAGGTGATAAAATGGCTGGTGTCTGCCTGCTCTGCTAGCCTTTCTCTGTCTCCCTTTTGTATGGACAGCTTACATGTGTGATTTGGAAAATTAAAATTGTTACTTCAAAATTTCCCTGGCTATCCGTACCAAAGAAGTGATCCATGTCATGCTCTGCCAGGACTTCTGGGGAAGCACTTCTGATGGGACTTTAAGAAATGCAGATGGGCACTGCCATTGAGTTTTCTAATTCTCTTCTGCATGACAATATTCATAATACCATAAAAGCAGTGAGACAATTCCATCTTAGTGATCCCAGAAGCCCTGACAGGTAGGGCTGCAGCAGAAGCAAGAAACTCCAGTCCCAGACAAGTACCTGCCAGGAAGAAGGTGTCTGAGGAACTGGAAATGGAATTGCCTTCTTTTGGTAGTCTAGAAGGCCCAAGAAGTGAGTTCAGCTGCCACTTTCTGTTGAGAAGAAGTGTAGGAAACTGCTGGCCTTTCTTCAGCTGACCTTGTGCTAGAGGTGGCATATGTTAAAAACAAGTTTTTCTGAAGTGTGCAAGACCTGGCAACATTATCTGCATGTTTCTTATAAAACTCAGATAAAATCACCGAGAGAATTTCAGTGTATCATCTGAAAAACCACTCTCAGTCCCTTCTGGTACTTCAAAACAGCATCTCTGGGTACTTATGGCTGTGGGTCATCCTGCAGGAGCTCCTCTCCTGTCAGCATCTCACCTCGGGGCTGAAGGCAAAGCAGCACCACTTGCCGAGTCCTCCGAGCAAGGCAGTGGTGCAGACAGGCAGCCATCCACCTCCTCATCTGTTGCTAAGGGAACATGGGGAGATGAGCTATAATTATACCAATAAAGTGTGAGAGAGAGATGTGGAATGGGCATTTGTGATGTTTCCTTCCTTCGTTTTATTTCATTTATTTCTTTGGAAATCACCAGCAAAAGGCATCCAAAACATTTCATGTGTCAGCAGATGGCTGAAATTTAAATGGAGCCTTTCGACCAGAACTGTCAGTGTCTTCCTAAACACGATGGAATGAGTAGAAGTGGTTAACTGCAAAATTTATCCCAGTCACCAGCACCTTCCCAACTGAAACTCACAGAATTAGAGCATTTGAGAAAAAAGGGGAAAGGTAGGGAGAGTTCATGGAATATGACATTATTTAAGGCTAGGCTGAACTCTGAGGAATGGAAGACCCCTAACTGCAACGTCAGCTAGTGCGGCTTTGCGGAGGGAATCGTGCTGTTTCTGCCAGGGGTTTCCTAGGGAGGAAACATTGCTGAATGGCAAAACAGCCTGGATATGCTATTGCACTTCCCACCTCATTGCAAGAGTCCATCGTTTGATGCAGGCAATCCATCCTGCCTATGGGAACCTGGGACAGTCTCACACCATGGCCCTGGTTGGTGTTTAGGCTTTAGGGGAAAGAGAGCAATCACATCACACCACAGTGCCTTGGTCTGTTGCCAGGGAATCCAGCACAGCCTTCCAGTTCACTGAATAAACAATTAATTTCCCGATGTTTTTAAACACTATTCAACAGTCTTTACAACAGCATGCTTATCTTTTGACCTATAACACACCCTTTCTGGAAGAATACAGTCTGTTACTGTAAACCTTACCTTTCTGAACCACTTAATGCAAATTACAGGGAGATGCTCAATCCAGGAGCCAAGTGAGTCACTCCCATGTGGGTAGGTGCCTGGATTAGTAGGACAGTAGCAAAGACTATGCTAAAGGAATACGGGGGGAAAAGCAAGGAAGAGGTTAGAAGGTAATTACAGATATTAACAATTAGCAGGTTCAGTAGAAGCCGCTGACTCAGAAGGCATTGAACCTCACAGAATGATGGTGTGATCTGCACCTCACTAGGGACAAAGAGGCACTTGCAGCATTTGAAAGACAAGCACTATCCCCTGATGTATTTGTAACTGCAAGGAAGGGAACAAACCATCACAACGTTTATTCCTTGTGCCCAGAAGTGGATAAGAGCCAGGTAACGCCACTAATTTGACCTGAGCTCCACTCCAGCCCTAACTGTGTTCAGGGACATTCTGGAACAGCCAGTCTTCTCTGTGCACAAAAGGGCAATGCCCACAGGGTCCATCAAACTTATAGGCTGGCATATACTTTTTGCATACACCTTTTTTTTCATAAATTCTGTTTCCTTTACATTGGTAAACGGATATATTTTATCATCACCATTCTGATACTGCTAGGGAGGGGGCAATATCAGGGTAATTTGGAAAAATAAAAAGTAAATATACACCTCCCTTGCCCCCTCCTAGTGTTGATACGAAACATCTATTGACTATGTGGGCAGATCAAATAGCAGATCAACAGACATGGCGTTGCTGATTTTGCCCATATTGTAGATGGCTGTGCAATGTTGCAGTATGGCTATATGCTCAGTATAAGCATATATGCCTGCCATCACTACAGAAAACAAAAAAGGGCATCTCTGCTCTAACTCTGCCAAAGCAGGCAGCACTGCAGTGAGGAATATGGCCCTACATGGCTACACACCGCTGGGAGTCAGGGTACTTGCTACCGTCCATTTCTCTTTCTGTCAAACACATGTACTAGTGCACACAGATTACTTAATTACTGATGTTAATGGAACATGTCAGTACAATGCAGTTCTCTAAAATTCCTTTTAACTCACCCATGCTGAATACTTGAGGTGAAGCTATTCTAAACAGTTTGCATAATTTCATATGTGCTATTTCCAAGAAACCCTATGCATTTTAAACAATATGAACTGGGCCAGAGCACTAATGAAGTTAAACGAGACTGGCAAATGATAGTGAACTGGACATGATTTAGCAAATATGTCCTGAAAGGACAATATTTATGAAGGCAAAAATCTAGCTGTGTGTGCTGTGGGGAAGCTTTCTGCAAATAGATGACTGTGGTTCCCAGGATTTCAGCTATCAATCGTGCCTTGCAAAAACAGACCTTTCCCCTGAAACGATTCCTCTACGCTTCCAGTCCTAAACTTTTCCTTCTCAACATGCAGGGAATTGAAGACTCCTAGTGAAAACTAATGCAATCTCCAGAGGAAACAACAAATTTTTTAGCCTCATTTGTCATCTCTGAAACTGAACAGTTTTTATCCACTCAAGTACATATGAGATGACCTCTATTCTCTGGTAAGTGCTGTTCCTCTTTCACTTGTTCCCAACCTTGTTCCATGTTTTCCAGATCACTAGTTTCTCAAAGCCCTTAATTCTGGTAGGGAGACCTTAGTACTCACCAGTTTGAATTTTCCCCACCAACGTGACAGAAGATGAACACAGAAGAGCTGTTGAGTGTTTATCATGCTTTTTACATGCAAGACCTGTGAACAGGCTTATTTTAAATGCAGTAGGGGAAACAACAGAGGTGCAGGATGCCTAATAAAATGTCTGTGGACTCCAGGTTTCAGACCTGCCCCAGAAACCCCAGAACAGCTGTAACAGTATTTCAAGCAAAGAGGACTCTGTCAGGGTGCCAAGGCATGGGTAAATGCCAGGAGCAATGCCAATCCAGGCATGAGGAAGACTGATAGAGAGGGGGGCGAAGGTGAGGACATCCCTCCCTGCCACTCTAAAGAAGAGTGATGGTTTTGGAATGGAGGACCCTATATAGGAAAACACATAAAAATGTTTATAGTGTTTTATCTAGACCTAAAAACTTCTTGTGCCTGCTAGAGCAGCTGGGGTTGTTCCCTTTATTCTTCACATTCTCTGGGACTTACTGTCAGAGGCATCATTCATAAATGAAACAGGGAATGATGAACCTCGAGTGCCCTCTTAGCTGGTGAAGGGAGGTGTGTTTACAGGATTATTGTATCTTCTCTTCAGATCAGTTCTGGATACAGCGGGGAAAAAAACCATGTTTTTCAGTACAACACAGCTATGTCTGAAGACCACTGAAAATAACTTTCCCTTGATTTCACTGTTTTTCTAAAATAAATGGCCAAGAGTAATATCTCAAAGGCTCCTGTTTTCTCGGAAAATATTTCCATTATCTCTCTTCCCAGTCACAAATACAATACAGTGTATTAAATGAAGACTGGTTTTAAGGATCCTGAGCCATTGTGAGCAAAGTAAAACTAACATCGACTGAGAAGAGTCACAGAGGAGAACAGTGATGTACTATTCTCTCAGAGCTAAGAAACATCCCTGCTTTAACGGGAAGTGAGCATTGTCCAGGATGGCCCTTTCCAACAGTTCTTCTGGTTGCAGTCATCAGACAAAGGACAGAATTGTAGATTTTATTTCCTTGGGAGAGAAAGGGAAGTTATGATTGCATTTGTTGATTTACCCACAGGGATAGTATCAATGGAAGTGATACAGGAGCCCAGACAGATACAGAGAGAGATCAGAAGCTCATCTGGTTACCTGACACAAGCAAACTCCTCTGAACAGTGCAATTCCTGATATTTTGAGTCAATACTCCAAGTAAAAGGACAGCTGAACTGTGACAAAGAAAACATTTCTAACCTCTCTGAAACATCCCTCCCTAACTTCTTTTTTATATCCCACTGATCAAGATCTCTGTGTCAACTTAAGGGCTTTCCTGCTCAGGAAATTGTTATGCCTCTGTTCAGTTGGACAGATCAACAATTATTTTGAAAGTCAGCTTAACGTGATGGTTAGACTTTCTAGACTGCTAGAAAGTGCTAATCATTCTATCAGTTTGTGTTTCCAGTTACAGGCAGTCAAAAAATATGGATCACCAACTGGCTATGAGCTAAGCAGAGTGACTGTGTCACAAGAAAACAGAAAGGTGCTTAACCATAGTGATCTCTTACACAAAGTGATTTGCTACTTGCTTATAGTTTATTTTAAGCATTTGCTCTTATATTGCATAACAGACATTGTTTTCAAAAATTACCTCCTGTAGAGAGCAGGTGAAGAGAAGGGGCTGCACTTATGTATCTGCCTTTCACTGCTCTGACTATAGCTGCACTACTCCTCTATGAAGCACTATGCTCTGCTAGAGAGGGCTTACTCAGGGCCCATCCATCTCAGAGATTCACAGTCTTCATAGAATATTCTGAGTTGTAAGTGACCCACAAAGATCATCGCGTCCAACTCTTAAATCGATGGCCCAGAAGGGATCAAACCCACAGCCTTGGTGTTATTAGCTCTATGATGCTCTAACCAACTGAGCTATAAAGTACAATGAGGCATCTCCCCAGATCTGGTGACATCAAAGGGTGAGGTGGCTCTTGAACAGCAGCGACCCTGTCACAGGATATGCAAGTGCATCTCTGTAATATGCACTCATGGGCGAGAGCTACTAATTATTTCCAGACCTCAAAGACCCAGGCTGCAAGCTTTTGGTATGATTAACCACCTACTTCATTCTAGAGGTCTGTCTGTTAACAACTGTATTTGATACTTGCTAAATTACCATAAGCCAAAGCTTAAACACCCACTTCCCTACCATGATGCACGTGTTGGAGACCTGTGGATGGAGACAGCAGCATTTACTGGGTGCTTGAGGGCATCACAGCTTCCATTTTGAGGCAGGGCTGTCCAGGCCCCCCCTGGTTTCCCACATCCACCAGTCCAATCAGTCCACCAAAGTCACACTAAGGCAAATACAGACCCAAAATAGACCAGCTCTGGCAGCCTATTGATTTTAATCTGTTGACAGTAAAAAGGCTATTGAGAAATCTGTGCTGCCTGGTGCAACTTGGCTCCTTCCATCCACCATGAGTGACAGCTCTAGAGAAGTCTTTGGAGAGGCCGAGCATGCTTTTCCCATTTCCAGAAGCAGAACATGCCTTGGCTGACTGTGGCTGAGGGCTGCATAGGTTTATTTGCCTAATGCTCTGAGATGGCATAAAAATATACAGTATTATTTCTGCTAAGCTGTGGAAACAAGTCTGTTCTTTCTCCTTCAGCTCTTTCAACAGACATGTCAAGTGTGTCCATTTATCTTCCTGCCTTCTTACCACCAGCTCTTCTAAACTCAACACCAGTTGATGTCGCTAGTGCTGAGTGACTGGATCCCCTGCAGTCACACTGAGTGACACAAACACCATGGAGCTTTCTTCCTTTGGAACAACCTCCCTGTTCCCCACGGAGGTTCAAAGACACAATGAGAGGAATGTGGGTTTACACTGGCCAGCTGTGCTGACAGAGGAGCCCATTTGCAGGACCTAGACTTGGAGATGTGTCAAAATCAAGTGATCTCCTAGAGAGCTGGACCATCTTCCCCCTTGATGCTAAGTAACCTCACACTCCACTTTTTTTGCTACATGGGCACAAAAAGAGTCCTCTACCCTTTCTAGGTTGTGTCAGCATTGGCTTAAACCTTTTCTCTACATTTTGGGAGATAAAATATTTCCTCAGTCATAATTCTTCCCACCCTCAGGTCTTCTGAGAGACTGGGACCATAGATTTAGGAAGTATTTGAATATGTATTTTTAATTAATCTAAGTGCTAACAGAATCTACTTCAGGGACTTAATTTGGATGTAGTGTAAAGTCCTACGGTAACCTCAACCCTAAAGTAAGTTAAGTGAGTAAACTGTAGTGAAATGTAGATATTTTCATACCTTCAGAATTGTGCCCAGCTTTTCAGAATAACATTAGTCTCTTAGACATCTCAAATGCAAATGGCTACCTGCTTAGGCTGAAAGATATTTTAGAAAAGGGATCACTCTAGCTAAGCTGGTTTTTAAACTCTTTTCTAAACATTCACAAACAACCAGTCCTGGATATAACCTCTGGGTCTGATGCACTTTTAACTTTTCTGCTGTTATCTTCTTACCCGCATTTAGCCAAAGTCACTGACCTGGCTTATGATGAATAAACTGTCTCAATGGGATTTTATGCAGCATCAGACAGACCTAATTTGACTAAATAAAGCACATGCTGGCCCATAGTTATCTCTCCCAGCAGTGCCTGAAGCAACAAGGGTTGGACTTGGTGATCTCAGACATCTTTTCCAACCCAGTTGATTCTGATTCTATTCTCAATATGGTAAATACAGAAGTACCATGACCAATCTTGTATTATAGATCCAAATTAAAGATCACACAAGGAGGCAGGAGAAAACCCGAGAGTGGCATTCTTCAGCACAAGGAAGCCTTAATAAACCTGGAGATCTTTAAGTGAGCCCCTTCTTGTAAACTACATCCCACCACAGAGCAAGTGGATCTAAAGTAGTCTCCTTTGACCTCTGCTGATATATGTACTTACTTAGGCATTGTGCAGGCAACAAAACAAATACATGTTATTTTCTAACCCCTATCTGTATGTTTTAATGTCTGTAGACCTTGTAAACTTTACACTACTTTCATTATGTATGGGGTCCCAGCCTATTACTTCATGTGATAATTAGAAGGTTAGCCTTCCAGACTGCCTTCTCCCCTTCCTTGCTCTTTGATCAGGTGAAGAAATATCAGGAAAGAAAGAGACATCAGGATTGTCTTATAAAATTGTTTTAAAACAACAACAGCCTCTTTGTTACTACGGCTGGACCTGGGACAATGCTAGATGTGCCTCAAAAGTCTGCTTGAAATTAAAGGGCATATTACATGTATGAGAGGTTGTGATTGCGAATAGCTGGCCTTCAGATGAAAAGGCCAGGTATCTGGGCATCTGAAGTCTCAGAGATGGATAAAAAATGACTGGTTATATGAGTCAATATAAAATAAAAGCTCTGATTTCTTCCTTTCTACATTGCTTGTGCCAGAGGATCTATGTATTAGTGCTAGGGGTATTGGATGTGTTTTAGGGTTTACCTATTCTAGCACCTTCTTTGGTTCCCTTTGTACTGTCTGCTCCTACCTGGTGAGGACTGGTATGTGCAGCGTATGCTTAGGCAAAGGAAAACAAAGGTAAATGCCCTTTTCCTTGGCTCAGTGTTGGGTCCAGTCCTGTTCCATAACTTTATTGACGATCTGGATGAGAGGACTGAGTCCACTGTCAGCAAATTTGCAGATGACACCAAGTCGAGGGGGAGTGTCAATCTGCTGGAGGGTGGGAGGGCCCTTCAGAGGGACCTGGACAAGCTGAATAAATGGGCTGAATCCAGTGGTATGATGTTTAACAAGACTAAGGGCTGTGTCCTGCACTTTGGCCACAACAGCCCCCTGCAGCGCTACAGTCTGGGGACAGAGTGGCTGGAGAGCAGCTAGGTGAAAAGGGACATGGAAGTTTGGATTGACAGGAAGCCGAACATGAGCCAGCAGTATGCCCAGGTGGCCAAGAAGGCCAATGGCATCCTGATCTGTATCAGGAACTGTGTGGCCAGCAGGAGCAGGGAAGTGATCCTTCCCCTGTACTCAGAGCTGGTGAGGCCACACCTTGAATACTGTGTCCAATTCTGGGCCCCTCAGTTCAGGAAGGATATTGAGGTGCTGGAGCAGGTCCAGAGAAGAGCAACAAGGCTGGCGAAGGGACTGGGGCACAAGTCCTATGAGGAGAGGCTGAGGGAGCTGGGGTTGTTTAGCACTGAGAAGAGGAGGCTCAGGGGAGACCTCATCACTCTCTGCAACTCCCTGAAAGGAGGTTGTAGCCAGGTGGGTGTTGGTCTCTCTCCTAGGCAAGCAGCAGTAGGACAAGAGGGCATGGTCTTAAGCTCTGCCAGGGGAGGTTTGGTTAGGCATTAGAAAGAAATTCTTTACAGAGAGAGTGATCAGACATTGGAATGGACTGCCCAGGGAGATGGTGGAGTCATCATCCCTGGACGTATTTAAGATGAGACTGGATGTGGCACTTAGTGCCATGGTCTAGTTGACAGAGTGGTGTTTGGTCATGGATTGGACTCGATGATCTCAGAGGTCTTTTCCAACCTGTTTGATTCATGATTCTGTGATTATGCGAACTCATGAAATAGTTAAGATTTCAGAATGTAAATTAATGGACACTGTTGGCTTTAGGGGCATTAGTGGGGGGCAGATTCCATAGTCAACTTATAGTCTTTTGTGAATCAAGGATTTCTCCTTTTTTTTCTTGAAATATTGGCACAATTAATATTCTGTTGATAGACTAAATCTCTCCAAAATCAAGCCTAAATTATCTACAGAGTTATGCACTGCACATAACAGTTTGTGGTTTTGTATTAACTATACTTCTGTGTATACTTCCATGTGTTACACCTTCTTACTAGCAATGGTATGCTGTAATTAGCCTCCCTGGGAGTCCTAATTCCAGAAGCAAAGTTAGTAATTTCAGCTTATCTCTTTTTCAGTGTATATACACATGTGCATACACAAACACAATGTTCAGCTGCCAGAACTGTGTGTCTGAGCTGAGAATTGTTTTGACAGCATTTCTCATAAAGGATACTATAACCATTAAGTTCCAGAACAATATCAACTAGTATTTCTTAGGTGCTCTTTAACTTCTCACTCTAATTTATTCTAGTAATTTTTGAAATTATCATAGTGTGTGTCTGTCTCGCTAAGGTTATATGGGATTTTTCATGCTTACCAGAATATAAGCAGCTATTTGTCCTGGTCAGTGTGAATTTCTTCAGAACAGCTATGGAATCCCATGTATCCAGCAAGGGCTGATGCACTGTGAATAATGGATTTCTCCCTACCAAATTCATAGCATTTAAATTCAGGCTGCATCTGATGAAATACATGCCATGCCCTGTTTAATTCCCTCTTCAACCTACTTACTCAGTTTATACTTGTGAGAGATCAATTTTCCTGGTGCCTTCTGGCAGATTAGAACTCTGTGATTAGTATGTAAATTATTTTTGTTCTTTTTATTAGCTTTATGTGAATTATGTTTAACCTATTGGCGTCCTCCATATTTCCAGAAATGTCATACTCATCCATTTCAAGGATACAGGATATTTGCTGACAGAATAATCAAATCCATAC
The DNA here is from genome assembly GCF_003031625.1 of Empidonax traillii. NCBI lineage: Eukaryota > Metazoa > Chordata > Aves > Passeriformes > Tyrannidae > Empidonax > Empidonax traillii. The sequence continues at coordinate 139,827 of NW_020956374.1, forward strand.
CATTAGTGTAATAAGAGTAAGTGACGGCAAGGGTGTGATTATGCTACCAGGGTGAGCTATCATGCCTTCAGTCTTGCAGAAGTGTTCTCCTAGATTTGGCAGTGCATTGCAAGGTTTTCCTTTTCATTTCCCAAGCAGCCCTTTGGAAGTAGCCCACTGTTGTTATTGCAGTTGTTTCATGGATAGTTCCAGTTGTTCCATTATTTATTTTTTAATCTCTTTCCCAACAGTCAAGGTAACATAGATAGACGAACGTGACAAATCTAGGGAAAAACATAAGGTAGACACTGGTAGCTTGTTTCTTCTCCACTCTTCCAGTCACTACCTCCCCTGTCTCTCATTTTATCTAATCCTCTCTCCACCCAAACTATTTTTCCATTTAACAGAAAATGATCAGGTAGCATATGCTGTGTTTCTGTCATGAGTCCATGCTTAGGCTCCCTGCCCAGGAGCCATCCAAAAGATAGGAGTGACCCTTCTGCATCAAACCAAAGGGGCTTTTGCCCAAGACTAGGGATTTTCACAGCAGCAGACACCAACAGAGAGAAATAACCACATCCAGTATAGGTGTTCCTATCAGAGTTAGTGATTTAGGTTCCCTCTGGAGAAAAACTGCCACCCATGTGGATGTTTGATTCACCTACCCTAAAGCAAACGCTTAAAATAGAGCTAATGAATAGCTCCCTAAAATGTGCCTTTTTCTCTCACTGGAGCATGAAGGAGCTGGGTTGAGAAGGTCAGCTGTCCAAATTGCTGATTATCAGTGTCTGAAGTCAGGCAACATAAGTCCAACTCACACAATGTTTTAAGGCAAAACCTTAGGTTTTCTCAGGGCTCAATCAAGAGGGAGGGAGTAAAGGAAGGAAAACCAGATTGTTATTTCAGTAAAAATAGTAAATGCATGAAAAGTTTTGAAATTGGCATCTTTGCTATGACTGTGCTGGTCGTTCTAATTACCCTCTCTGAAATCCTCTGAAATCAGAGTCTGTCTTTCTTAAGTATTTAAGGTGTAGGTTTTGGAGGCATGGGCTGCATACTGCTGTGTCTACGCACTGACAGCCAAGAGTGGTTCATTTTTATTGGTCTTGTTTTAGAGTTCATGGAATGTGTGTATTTTCACTCCAGCAAGCTACTCTATGGAAAGCTCTGTTATCCAATAAACAAACATAGCCTGAAAGAAATAAGGCTTTCCAATGATGATTTTCTGATGAAGGTATTTTTAGACATTCTAGTCTATGCATAGAGAATATATAATGGCCCATCTCTGTTTTAGACATTTGTCTTCATGATGAAAGGCAGGAGGGATAATTCAAGCCTGGTGTCTGGTTTCTATTAATTGAATTAAAAATAACGAGCTAAAATACTGTTTTCTACCAGGTCTCCCTGAAGCATTAGTCCACATATGCATAGCTGTCTAGGTACTGAAGTTCAGAAATACCCACAGAAAGAAAAAAAAAGGAAAAAGAAGAATAAAAAAAAAAAAAAAAAAGAAGAAGAAAGATGAATTTAAAACTTTTTATTTAATCCAAGTTGTTTTGGTTTTTTTAGCAAACTTTCATGAGAAAATACTTAGGATTGGACATTCAGGGGATATTTTAGTTTTAGGAGGGGAATTCTGAATTTCCATTTCTATATTACTGGCTTAAGCAGGAGAAGACAAGGTGCTTCTGCTACAAGTAAGTAGGAGGTGGTGTAGAATTTATGTGGGAAAGCTTCTTCTAATCCTGGTTTTAGCACTGAAACAAGTCTTTAATGAAAATAGGGGGCAACAACTTTGAAGGATAATTCTTGGTTGTTCCTTGTTAATCTCTTTTTCTCTTGTACAAGATGACAGGACAAACTGAAAATCAACAGGCCACTATGAGAGCCACTGCAACACTTAAACCACCATGCTATTACAACTAGTATAGAAAATAGGAAGTTCATATTATTTTCATTGTATTTGAGTATGAGTCAGCAGTGCCCTGGCAGCCAGGAGGGCCAACCATATCCTGAGTTGCATCAGGCAAAGCATCGCCAGTCTGTCAAGGGAGGGGATTGTCCTGCTCTGCTCTGCACTGGTGCAGCCTCACCTTGAATGTTGTGTGCAGTTTTGGGCACCAAATTATAAAGAGGACATTAAGCTATTAGAGAGTGTCCAAAGGAGGGCCACAAGGATGGTGAAGGGTCTGTCTGGAGTGGAAGCTGTATGAGGAGTGGCTGAGGTCATTTGGTCTGTTCAGCTTGGAGGAGGGGAGACTGAGGCGAGACCTCACTGCAGTTACAGCTTCCTTGTGAGGGGAGCAGGAGGTGCAGGCACTGATCTCTTCACTCTCATGACCAGTGACAGGACTCGAGGAAACAGCAGGAAGCTGAGTCAAGTGAGGTTTAGTTTGGATATCAGGAAAAGATTCTTCACCCAGAGGGTGGCTGGGCACTGGAACAGGCTCCCCAAGGAAGTGGTCAGAGGACCAAGCCTGACAGAGTTCAAAAAGCGTTTGGACAATGCTGTCAACACACTGTATGATTCTTGGCGTTTCCTGTGGAAGGCTAGGAGTTGGCCTTGATGATCCTGATGGGTTCTTTCCAACCCAGCGTATTCTATAATTCTATAATTTTATGATTTTTCATTTCCTGTCAATTATTTTTTTCTTAGAGTAATCTTAGAATATGAAAGGCACGTTTCTTTTTATCAATTCTGGCAAAGATCTGGGAAACAAATAGTGAAAATCAAAGAAATCAAGTATGACTTGGAAGACATGGTCTGTCTGACTTCCCTGCAGAAGTGCTTTGTAGCAGCCACCTCTGAGGTGTGTTTGACATGGTGTGTAAGATAGAGCAGCTTTGTCACTGTTCCACAAAGTAGACACAGGGACAAGTACTCATCTACAACATTTTACAGACCAACCAATAAAAAAAGAAAGCCAGTCCTTGGAATGGGTTATGAGAAGAGAGTACTATGGCTGAGGATTTTTATATTAACTTGCTCCAAGACAGCAAAGCCAAGTATTTGCTCTTACATCTAGTTTCCTGAATTAATGATCACCAGAGGCTTTTGAAGGAGCATGAGTCAGTGGTTTCACTTGAGGGTACCAGATACATTCAAAGTAGAAGTGAAGGGAAACTCTTTTAATATGCTTTGGGGATAAATACAAACTAAAAGGAAAATTCATGCTCATCCAGCCATCAGCTTCAAAATGAAATGTAAACAAGAAATGTCAGCCTTTGCACTCTTCAGCTTTATTCCAAATCTTAAATATTAGCATGGTCTTTACAGTTATGTCTGTACAAGCACGCACATATAAATAACAAATATGTAAAATACGCTCCTCTTGTATATATGTGTACACATGTGTGTGAAAATTGGGAGTCTCAAACTGCACTGAGCTTACTTATAAATAACTTACGCTACCTTTTAAAGAATCCTCACTGAGTCTACCAAGATTCCACCTAAAGTGTTTGTCATGTTTCCTTCGAATCAGCACAAGGAGACCTGGAAATCCAAAAGCGCAAATGATCCCTTGCCAGTAAATGGCACCTCTCTTGTGATCTATGACAACTGGCTAAAACTAATGTAAGACCAAAGAACCATTAATTCAGATGAAAATAAAAAAAGCTTCATGGAAACTGCAAGCTGCTTAATCAGAGTGTTGCTCCTAGAATCTGCCTGCATTTTTATGAAATAATCCTATTAGCACAGCACATCTGGAATACATCTTCCAGGACTTTAAGCTAATGCAATCAGAGATACAAAGAGTATTTAATTCAGCTCAAATCTCTAAATCCGCTTGTTGTCTAGAAAGGCTTGAATGCCACAGAATATATATGGTCTATGCCACACTAGTAACAAGAGTTGGTTTATCTTATTATTGCTGAGTAGTGAACCTTTTCATTGTGATAAAATATTGAGCAAGCTATTAAAAAGGAAATAATGGCTTATAGAAATCTTATGCACTGTAATGTTTTGCAGTGGCTGTAAAGCTAGCTACCTCCCATTTACCAGTGAGCTTGGTGATTGCTTATCAATAGCTCTTTCTGGGGATTAATAAAAATCTACAGAGACCCAATGATCCAGCTCAGCCTATTTACTGTGGTCAGCAGATGGGTTTTCAGACACAGAGCTCACTGTAGCCAACTCTGTTACAAGAAGAGAAAAGGGAGAAAGAGAGGTGCAGGAATGTGTGCTACAATAGACAACAGTTTTTAAGCTCCAGTCAATATAGATTCAATGCTATTTAGGTCTCCATTTGGCAAGGAACTTAAGCATGTGCTTAACTTCAAGCAAATGAGTAGCTTCAGCCCAGCACATGATGCTATTAGAGAGGCCCATAAGCATCTGAGTATTCACAGTCATCTTGGCAGAATTCCTTTACATTTTCTGTATTTTCTCTATGTATACTTTTTTTACACAATCTTTTTCTCTTAAATGTAAGCAAATGTTTTGGGAAACCAAGACCTCTGCAGCTGGATGTCCCCATGCACTAATTACTGCTAATTTGTCAGCCTAATGAATTCTTTTCTTGACACTCAACAGACACTTGAATTTACAGTCCTGTTCCAGCTTTTAGGAAAATCTGGCTAGCCCTTTTCTTCCTTTCGTTGAAACATATTCTCTCTTCACATATAAGCATATATAGTTCCATAAATTCTTCTCTTCAGTGTTTAGCAGAAACTTTTTTTATACTTCAAAATTTCAGATGTTAAAGCCTGAGGGAAATTGCCCAGTGAAGATACATATATTTTTGACCCAGTTGTTTTCGAAGACGCTGGTTCTCTGCTCTGACAGTGGTTCCTAGGCATCGTTATGAGTCACACTTTCAAGTCACTAGTGATTTCCTAAATTAATCTGATACAAATAAATTCCCCATTATTGTTAGCTGTATCTCTTTTCCACATGACTGGGTCAGTAAGGGGAGAAAGTTTCCATTATAAAGTTACTACCACAAAAAAAAAAGTCCATCTGTGAGAATTGCCATGTCTTTCTATTCTTCTTATAATCAATGTTGTGTGATACTACTCCTAGTCATGCCTCATTTTGGAATAACAAGCCTTCAGTGAATGCAAGAATCAGGATGGTTGATAGAAATACTCCTTTGCCATCCCTCTTTTGCTTCCCTGCATGGTTGTGGGCAGAGGCAGCTATGAGAAGAGCCAGTGCAGGGGAATGAAAAAGCAGAGAGCAAAGCAGAGATTTAGGGAATAACCAGTGCTGTGATAGTCCCTCCCTGTGACATCAGAACAACACGGGCATCTTCTTTTCCTAGCACAAATGGTTGGGCGGTGAGTGTGTGTGTTGCTGGCACTGGCTCCGTACGTATCTTCATATATCTAGAAATTTGCAGCTTCACGTGTCCTTCAGGAAAGATGTGTGTTGGTTGCCTTGGTAGTTTCCTAAATAAAACCATAGCTTGCGGGTACAGGGAAGAGATTACAGATTTGCCCTCCATGATCAGACCAGGAGCTCAAGATGCGAAGGAGAGGACAAAGGGAAGCAAACCAGCAGCACAGTCCAAGGAAGCTCAAAAATCACAAACAGATAATAAACTGGTAACTTTGTCACTATAATCAGATACCCTTGATTTATATAGATAACACCTTTCCAGGGCTCTGGTTGCCAGAGTGCTCAGAAACTGGATTAATTGAAAGTAAATGAAAACTCTAAGTGGAAAATGCATTTTTTGAAAAAATTACACTCGTACAGATGCATTTGGTAACATTTATTACAAGTGACTAAGCAAAGTATGTATAATTTTTTTTTTTTTTGCAAATACCCAACATATTCTCTGATGCATATAAAATTTCATTCCATATTTTTTGCAATAAGACTGGAAAAATCATATTTCTTTTGTTTGTTTGTTTCCTACAGCGACATAGCTCCTCTTTTCTCTCTTTCTTACTGTTGTAGGCAGAGTCTCACTTCCCAGAGGATGTAAAAGCAAAGATACCATAATGAATATGTTATAAATTCCACCTTAGAACATGTTCCACTTCTAGAAAAGGAGTTACATTGGAAATGTTTCTTCAAATAAAGGTTTGTGTCAATTCATTTTAGAGGTCCTCAGAGTTCTGAATAGCCGTGTGAACTGGGCAAATGCTGAAGCATAAAGCATCCTAAACATCTATTCTGTGCAGGCTTGTGTACAGTGTCCAAGGCCACCACACACTCAGGCCATCTCCATGAAGGTGGCGGCTGATGCATGTGCAAATCATGTCTATACCTGATGTGAGTAGGCAGCCCTGGAGGAGTAGCTCAAACACCCACCCAGAAGCTGTGGCATGTCAGGATGATTCCCCGCTCCTGATTAAAGTATTCAGGCTAGTGTCTACCTGCTTGTGCCTCAGACATGTAACTGCGTGTGGGGGTGTCACCTCTAGGGGGAAGGGGTAAAAATTGAGTGCACTGCCTGAATAAGTGCCTGCTATTAAAAGTAATAGCTTTGACTCCATTAATGATAACACTTTCTTTGGTAGAAGTTGTTCAACAGCTATTCATTGAGATCTGTTTCTCCAGCTTGATTCCTGGAGGGACAATAAAAGGAGAGTGAATACAACACCCTCATGGTCTTTTACTGTGTCCTGATAAACCCCCACCAGGATCCACATTCCTCCCTTGACACTAGGAAGGAGCCCTGAAAAGGTCATATATGCAACTGTTGTCAGACTTAAGAACAAAGGCAGTTTAGAGAAGCTTTAGCAATACATCTCTTGTTCTTGCTGAAGACAGAGGAATGGGCTGGGAGGAGAACTTAACTTTAAGAAGAGCAAAACTTATCTTTTCATTTTGGTACCCCATTTATACCTTGACATGAGGCTTTCACAAGCAGAGATCCAATGCTGAACTCAAGCAAAAATAAAGGCACTTACTGGCCCTTAACAGTATCCCAGTATGTACAAACAAATGAGAAGGGAGGGCCCCAGCTCCAAAGAATGTGCAGAATAAATAGATAAGACAGCATAATGATGGCAGGGAAACCATAGCAGGCAGGGAAGGATTTGTTCAATATCACAAATAGGGCAGGTCCTTAGCAGGGCAAGTGCACTGACCCTACTCCATGGCCATGCCCAGTAAAATGTATTTCCCAAAACAGGCTTACCAGCATTTCTTCTTCATTTCTACCATATCTTCATTTGACTTAATTTAAAATAAATTAAAAAAAAATTTAAAAAATTCTTTTAAAGTAGTTCTAGACACTGGAGGCTGGACCCACCACTAGTTATGGACCATAGCACAGCATTTCAGGCATGAAAATGGAAAATGGAAATATCCAAAAGTATCTGAGTAAGAGGAAAAAATTATACAGCTTTATCTCTGTATCTTGGAGAGATAATGGTAGTGAAGAAAAGCATTCATGCACTGAGCTTCAATTTCTAATGAATGTGTTTTGGTGGGAAACTGTTTACTGCTTTGGAGTATGTTCACTTGGAAGAACAGTGGGACAGCTTCTGTGATGGCTTTCTTGAACAGCACAGTTGAGAACATGAATCATTCATGATTTATCATCTGCAAATTATGTCTTATTTATTCTCTCCTTTTAATTTATTTACTTGTATGTATGGGAGATTAAATCACACATTTCCTGCTTAGGCAAAACACAATGTGAATGAAAACCTAATCAAAGAGATGGCAGCAGCCTAAAATTGTGCTGGGAAAACACAAACAGGCAAGGTGTAAAAATGAAGAGGCGTGGTAGAAATGAGAACCCCCACAGAAAATGGGTGGTAGGTTTATTTTGGGTAACAGGAGTTCTTGGCTCAGTTGGGCTGGATGCTGAGCTGCCTTGACAAGAGGTTTCTTAAGCAATGCTCAGATAAAAGCATGGTCTTGATATCACTATCTTTAAGGATATCCAGAACTTAAGAAGTTGCTTAGTGCTCTGCTTGTTGCTGTCTGGGTTATTTGCCAGAAAACAAAGGCTCAAGATATTCAGCTAATCTGGGATCATTCTACAGCAGACTCTATGAGGATGGTGGTTCTCAAGAAATGCTCTTTCCATGGGTTTTGGTACCTCCCCTTTTAACACTTTGTCACCCTTTTGGGCACATATGTCTCATTTCCAGCCCCCTAGGTTCTCCACAACCTTTCGGCCATTAAGTAATCACCACCCTCTATGCCCAGGACTTACCATCCTCCACCCTCACACCAATTCCAAAACATCTGAGAATTGGATGTAGGAAGCAAAGGGAAGATGGAGAGAGGACAATCAAAGGCCAGCCAGCTGCTAGCTCCCATCCCTCTACAGGTAGGTGTAACCTGTCTTCAGAAAGAGACTGACTACTCCAAAGGGATACAGATCTGAAAAAAATACGGTTTCTGGTATATACTTAAAGGACAGACTTATCTGCATTTATATAGAACAGAAGTAATTTTTTTCTGGTATTTATAACTAGGTAGGATGTAGCTGCAACTGGTTTTTCCTTGTCTAGCTGCTGCTTTCCCGTGGGTTTGTGTTATACAAAAAATGATCCAAACGTGGTTTCTGAATGACAAGCCTGTTCATCTGAGGAGTTTTAATTTTTCAACCAAGATAAGAAGCTTGAAAACTGATATCCCAGAGGGAAATTGGCTGAAATGCTGTAAACTACAGACTGTGCTAAAAGAAAGCCACCTACAGAGAAATATATCAGCATTGAGCATATGTTTAAAATTGACTTTTAAAATAGATGTAACTGGGGATTAACTACTATCACTGTACTGGCAACTCAGCAACAATGTCTGCAAAGAGAGCGTGGGGATTTTAATCAACCCATTCATTCGTGTCAAATCTTTGTAGCTTATGTTAAAAAAAAAAGACTCTTCTGTATGTCCCTAAATGCCTCTGACAGCTGACTATGATTTGATCAAAACACCTCTTTTTCTGGGTGCAACTTCCTCTTCCTTTGAAAATGAACAGTTTTAATGCATCAGACCTTCTCTAACCTATTTCCATTGCCTTTTTAAAAGAAAAGTGTAACTTAAATATTGATGTTCTGGCTGAAGATGATTTTTCTTTGGTGCTTTATTGCTTATTAGACTGTCCATTGGTAAGGAAAGAATTTATTACAGACAGAACCTACTCAATCAACTGTTCAAGACTTTTGACACTTGGTGGAAAACACCCACAGAATCAGCAATTAGTCGTTTTGCATGAGCACTGAATATTCAGGGGGAGAAAACTGAGTCAGCTTCGGGGCAAAAGAACATTAGTTTCGAGCAGGATTTCCAAAGGAATGCAATGGAGTCAATAGGTGTCTGGCAAATTCAGCTCACAGAGAAAGAAAAACCAAACCAAACCAAACCAAACCAAAACAAAACAAAACAAGATATTTGAAGGAAATGCTGTTTCTGGTTATATAGATTTAGCCCCCTCAGTCATAGGAACAGCTAATGAGCCCAGGTCTTATACCTGCAGGGGTTTTGCCAGTTCAGCTGTGCATGGCTGGAGTCACATCGAATGCAGGTGAGAGACTGGCATAAGCCTTATGTATCCCTCCAGCCTGCCCATGCAGAGACCACCAATCCAGTTACACCACAGACTAAAACGGTGCTTTAGGAAAGGGCTCTTGTTGAGCTGTGTAATGTATTTTAGGCAAGACAGTTCCTTGAATGGCTTTCTGTTGTAACAAGGAAACCACTTCAGTTTACTCACTGTAGAGAGGAGGTACCTCTGAACATACAGATACTTGAAAATATATGTATATGGCTTTACTATCCTCATCTGGAGGTAAGTGGAAAAAACAATATAATCCTCTTACTTGCAATACTAATATTGCTCAAAAAAATGCATGACCAAGTGAGACATGCACAGACATGCCAAATTCTGAGATACAGCACTTAGAAGTAAAGCGATCAAATTGCCAGGACATCAGTCAGCACAGGCAGTGTAATGTCTCAATACCAGTGATTAGTGTCTTTTACTATAAGACATACAATATTTGGTGCCTAATACATTCCTCTGCTTTTGTTATGCTTGCCAACACTGATAGTGACTCACAGTAAAACAAAGGTAACTCTTGACATCCTTCACAAACTCCCACTCATCAATTAGAGGCCATAAAGCCTCAATGTTTCGATGTGGAAATCAGTGAGTTTGAATGCGGGCTTGCCTGGCTAATGCTTATCCTTCAGCACATAATCGGCTCAGTGTTAATGAGCTAGAAGGGCTCGGATATGGCCAATCAAGCTCAGGCAGCAGCTTATTCTGGAAAGCTTCTATTTTTGGAGCAGCTGAACCAAGACTTAACAGGTTACTCCAGATGAGTCTAGTTACTGCATTTCCCAAATGCCATGGACAGTGGTTGTGCAGAAGGACAGCAAGAAGTTTGAGCAACCTGATCTAGTGGGAGATGTCCCCGCCCATGGCAGGGGAGCTGAAACTAGAAGATTTTTCAGGACTTTTCCAACACAAACCACTCTATGATGCCATGACTATAAGAACATATCAAAGCTGGCCACAAGGATTTGGGAAATCTCTGTCTTCATAACTCTTACACAGAGACTGAAGCAGTGGAACAGCATTGCTATGCCCTGCCTCAGTATAGATTGTCTGGACACTGTCAGGATGACATATATGTTGCTCTGAGCAAGGCTGATGGTGAGTGGTTAAACCATGCTGACTGTCCTTTCAAAGGAGACCTGGGCAAAGCAAACTAGGTAGGGCACAGGTGACAAATGTTTTCAGATGTTTTCTTCATGTCCTCTGCAAGGTGAGGAAGTATAAAAGGTGAGAAATCTGGGCTCGGGAGGAGAAGAAGTACCTTAAACTTATAAGATGTAATTTAAGAAAAGAAGTGAAGAGCAGGGGAACAGGGACAGAGCATTTGTGTTTGTAGCTCAGTGAAGAGCCTGGTTTAACTGCATAACAATCAAGAATTCAGGCCAGCATCTACAAATGGGGCAGAGAGATGCTTTTCCTCCAAAAAGAAACCTCGTGGGTGCCTGCTGCTGCATAGGTGGCATTGTCCCAAACTCCCATGTCCAGCAAGCCTGGAGCACTGCAAGAACACTGACAGACCATTTCAGCACCGATACACCTTGGTGGTGACTTCTGGTGTGGGCACAGGGCTGATGGAGCTGCCTTGCATTCCCTGGCATGTACTGAGGCAGATCCTGTGTGTGCACCTGAAGGTTTTGCTCTGCAGCAGCTGGAAGCGGGGCAGAGGGGTGTTTCTACGCCTGTGGCATGGATGTATGCAAGACCATTTCTTATGCTTAGCAGTGGCCCAGCAAACACTGTGCCTGTAGTGGCACAAGCCATGTTGGCAGAGGAGCTGGGGCTAAAAGTCAGTGTCCATCCATGTGGGATCTCAAATGAGAAATGCAAATCCATGGAGTAGTCGTGGTTACCTTTGTGCTCTCCTGTCTGCTGTGTCTAAGAGGAAAGGCAAGTTTACACAGGAAGCCAATACCAAAATTGGGCTGCAACACTACCAGGCACGTGGGGATTACCTTTACCCCGCCTGTAGGATTCTTTGCATAGCCTAGCACTGTGTCTTGCTCCTGGCCCCTGATAATCAGTATAGCATTGGCAAATGGAGCTGCTGGCTGGAGCCAGCTGTGAAGGCATGGAAAAGCAGCTGAGAGCCTGGCACAGCCTTCAGGCCTCAGAAACACATATGGGGATGTGCCTGCTGAGGTGAAACTGCTGCTTAGTCTCATGGGAGGAAAATCTCATGGGTTGCCTCTACCGAGTGATGCCTCAGAGCTTTTTTTTGATTTTTTAATTTTTATAGATTTTAGAAGTAGTTGTGTAATAAATTTAGATTTTAATGTAGCTGTATTGTATCTCTTACCCTGTAGCATAATGTTTACTCATACCCAACCCTGTTATCCCATTTCATATCAATCCCCCTAAATTCTGTTAGTGTATTTAGTCTTCTTTTCACGGTAGAATTGTAGAAAAACACCCTAAGGCCTGGACCAGAAGATAGCACACAGACACAGCGACCTTCAAGCCCAGAACTCTGGAGGAACCCTAAGGACTGTATGTGCTTTGAAGAAGATGATGAGGAAGAAGGTGTCCCAAACACCTCTAGATCCGATTCCCAAAGGGGCGTGTCGGGGGGCAGAACGGGGCAGAACCAGGGTGGACAAATTGGGCTTGGATGTACCTTATTATAAAATCATAGAGCCACTGTCTGAGCATGTGCACATGGTATGTATTTCTCTAGGTCTACAAACTCATTAAAGGACCTGCTCTCTTTATCTTATCTCATCCACTAAATTGGCCTGGAGTCTTTTTCTCCAAGATCTTTTAGGCAACAGAGGGAATTGCACACAGCAGCATGGCTCCTTTCATGTCAGTGCAACCAGGTGACATCAGTGTAATCCTCTGTGGGGACATGGTTCTTATCCCCGCCTCCAGGTTCCAGTTCTGCCACTCTGAGAGAGAAGCCTCCACACCAGCATCATGCCTTCTTGCCCTCTCCTCTTTCCTTCCTGTACCCCAGCCTCTCTACTGGGCAGCTTGAGCATGGCACAATGAGGCACACAGTCAGCCCAGGCAAATGAGCAGACACCATAAACCCCTCACTGCTGTTTGCCCAAAATACTTCTATTGTGTTTCTGAATAGGATTCCTTGGTGATGTACTACTGCGCAAGATACCCTCCACTACAGGATCAGCAAGTGTTACTTGAGCAAGGAGAAAGCTTGCACTACCTTGCACCACTGCCTTTCACTCAAAATGAAGGAAGATGCTGTCAGTTAAAATGCTTCTGGTTCCATCAGATTTCTCTCTTCATGCTGCCTTCCAGTTATGGAGTTGTTTCAATAAAAACTGGACCACTGGCCATGTTTTCCAAGGAAAGCAGGGTGTGAAACATGAATAATGGAGTTGCTGAAGTTCCTCAGGATAACATTTCTTTTACAATCTTTATCCTGCTGTCTCTATTTCTTCAACTGAATGAAGGAGTCACTGATTTCATTGGAAGCACAGAAGGAAATTCTTCCAGCCTGTTGTTTGTGCTAGATGTAGATGAGTTTTGCCCTTTCTCTGGTCAAAGGCTACTGTGGAGCACCATGCTGTATTTTCATCTTCCCAGTCTTCTCTGGGTAGTCTGGCTCGTCACTCTTCAGCCAACTTTCATCAATGCTCTTCCCAGCTTTTCAGCTCCTCCCCAAGCAGCTGCCAGCTGCCTCTTTTGCTGTTGTTCTTCCTTACCCTACTTGTCCAAAAATCCATAATGACTAGCTAAATTTCTAAGAAGATATTTAAAAAGCTAATCGCAATAGTATGTTTTCATTTCACATACCCTTCACTCAGCAGTGGATAAATCCAAAGTATAAAGACATGCTTTACAGAGCAGCTACAAGTAATTGGTGCTGTACAGCTATTTCTGAATGTACCCGTGCAAAAGTCACCTGGTTTCAATTTTCATGATAAAATTTATTAACTTTGAGTGAAACTCTGTTCAGCTGTGAGTTAGAAGTTTGGGTTATGCTTTTTATTTTTGTTTGGAGGGACCTGAAAAAGTTCTGCACTTTCACATGGTTTTGACATGAGATCAGGCAACCCTTTCAAGCCAATAGTTTCAGAGCAGTTGCAGTTTGAGGTTTTGAAGCTGCAAAAAAAAGTCTATACCAACTGGTAAGTAGATTTCTGGAAGTGCGAAGTGTGTAAACTGAAACAAGAAAAGTTTGAGGTTCATCAGTACCTGAGAGCTGATGGCAGGCTGCACTGTGGTGCCTTGCTGTCTGCTTGGCCTCGTGGGTCCCAGCCGAGCGGGAGGAGAGGAGGGTCTGGTCTTGCACAGGGTGGTGTGCTGGCAGGAGAGCAGGTGTCAGCAAACTTCACACCTGTGGGCTACACCAGTGATCTGCTGCTCTGACGTCTCAAGTGGCATTCTGGGGTTCAGATAACCCAAGCACGCCCAGCGTCTTGGTCTTGGAGTTCATTTAGAAGCTGCACAGAACAGCAAGGATGGGCAGGCAGGGATGAAGCCCTAGGACAGACTGGAGTTCCCTCCAGTGCTCCCATCTGGCTGCATGTGCTCTGAAGCAAAGTCAGGGCTAGTAGTGTCAGACCTAGTATTGTTCCTCTGTGTCTCCTTTTCCTCATACAGACACGTCGCAGTGTACCTGCCCAATCTTGCCATTGCTAGGTGGCTGTTCATGGGGAACAATGTTCTTGCTCTGAATACCAGCTAAATGCTTGGCACCTGCACTTCTTTGTTCACTGCCACCATGAAGTCTCTGAATACCAGCGTGCTGTGCAGTGAGAAGTTATCTGTGGCACTACGGTTCCCCCCCACCAGGGCATATGAGAAGGAGATTTTAATTGGGACTGGTGTGCTCTTTCCCCTTGGGTTGCTACTAGCCATATTCAGCAAGACCTGGACAATGTAGGAAAGTTACTTTGTGTATATGGGAAGATCAGCTATGTTTAATTTAGATGCATAACTTTGTCTTCCACTGTCATTTCTCTTGTTTATCAGCATATATTGGAGGCAAAATAAGCAAAAGAATTAAATAAAGCTAGATTAATTGAACATGACAATTAGAAGCACCTTAAAGCACATGCCAAAAAGTCCTCCCATGTTGACCCTACTGCAATGTAGCTCCAGCTGTGTGTCATGACCACAGCAGTACCACAACTTGTCAATCAACTGCTGCGGGTTCTCCTCTTTCTCACCAGCATCCTGTTTAAACCAAGCAGAGGGATGCTGAAAACCTGAGGCACCAGCAGCAGCTCCTGTCTACCATGGCCACTTGTGTTTGTGTTTAAGGAGTGAAACTTTAACCTGTCCTGCAACTTTAATCAGTCCTACAACTAGGTTACCTCTCCATCCAGTGGCAAGTCCAAGCTGAGATATGTCTGTAGGTGGAGTAGGCAAAAGGGCTAACACTTTCTGTGTCTGAAAACTGAGCAAATACGCTTTCCCTATTTTCAGTCTGAGAGGTTTCAAGGTCCCCCTGATGTAGTGCCTTTGCTATGCAGTATCAGGAAGATGTTTATCTGTTATGGTTTCAGGACATGTGCAAATGATACATTGGGCTCCAAGTTTCAAGCCTGAGCAGGACTGGAAGCAGTTATGTGGTCCTGAAATGCTCACTGTGGGGCAGAGATGTCTGGGCTTCACCTTTGTTCATCACTGAATAGCAGCCTGAGAGGAAGCTGGGTTGGGCTGGATTCCTCAAAGGTGAGTGACTTTCATGTTCTACATGATACACGGTTTCAACAGAAATGCCCTTGGGGTTGGACTGGTGCCACCTTCCCTGAAAAGCCCCTGGAAAAGTTGCTGTGGCTCAGCAGGGAGAGACCATATTGGATACTATCAGCATGTTAAAACCTCCTGATGTGGAGGCAAGAGGGAGAACATTTGGCAAAGCTGTTGCTTGTTTCAGCTAAGGAACTTGTTAAACAAGGCTCTGAATAATTGCACATCTGAAAAGAGGTTTGAGATGAAAATATGAGGAGCTCCATCAAAAGAGAAACAAAGTTTATTTGCATGAGAAGAAGTACATTCAGCTTTACTAAGATGAAGGTCTGGGCTGTGTGGCACATTGTTTTAAGCCCTGTCAGAAGAGATTACGTATTTCATAAAGTAATCATAACTAGCATCCTAATGGATTAAAAATACCTCTTTCAGCTCCACAATGGAAACTTCTTTTTGGATCAAAGTGATTTGCTCTGGAATAACTCAACCCAGCGCCTCATGTTGCTGTGTTAGACATGCAACACACCCTTCAAGGGGCAAACCTTGTCCCTGCCTCCTACCTCCAAGAACGATTAAGCAAAATTAACACAGTTTTTAAGAGGGAGGACTGAATCAAAGTAGCTCTTTGAAATATCTGCCAACTCAGACGTCAGCTCTCCAAACAAATTACTATAAATGAGTGAGTGTGAGTAGGCAGTGTGATAGCTGGGGCAATTTCCAAGTGTGATGCTCATCAGGAATATAATGCTGTTGAAAGTAAAGTTGACGTACCTGTTGACCAAGGCTAAGGAGATTCAACCTGTACCTCCCAAAAGTCCTCTCATGCTTCCCTCAGTGTCAGAATTCCAATGGATATGTCTGATGCCATGTTAATATTGTAGGTTTAGCAAAGTGAAAAATAAATGCAAATTTGATATGGAAATTAGAGCCAGGCATAAGCTAATAATTCACTTTGTTCCAGACATTATTAGTAGTGGTAATGCATTGCACTTCTTATTGTATGAGATGGAACAAAAGCCTCCTTTTTTTTCCCCCACTGAGGTTGCTATAAGACGTGCAGAGCTGCACTGCTTTTAAAAGGTATTTACTGTCCCCAAAAAATAGCTAGTGAGATCTTGGAATTGCAGCCCTTCCTGGTCATCCAGGAGCACAGGCAAAAACAGCTGTGCCACAGCCAAAGGGCCTGTGGGTATCTGTCCACTGGTGTGCAGTTATTTGGAATCATTTGGTTTACTGTGCAGACAGGGTCACACTAGGCATCATGATGAGCTTCAGTACTGGCACAGGCTGCTCAGGATTCTTGGTTCAGCATCACTGCTGGACGACAGAGAACCACACTTCACGTGTGACCCACATGCCCAGCGTTCCTGCCTCCTGTGCTGCAAAGCTGCACTGATCCCTCTGATGGAGTCAGAGGAGAGGTAATGTCTGCACAAATAAAATGGATAAACATGATTGCTTTCTGTTGTATTCGTATTTCTATATTCATCTCTCCCTCATGTTCAGTTGGGCGTGATTTTGGTGAAGTTTACTGTCCTCTCATGCCAGCTTTTCTAACAGATCCAATCAATTTTATAGCTCTGCAGAAGGATTTCTAGCGTACCTGCAGCTGCTTATAATAGGTTTACTTCTCCGCAAGCTGCATTCTTTGGTGTCTGGCCAGAGGGTTCTACATCAGCTGCACACAGACTTTTGGAAGGCACCTGGTGGGATTTTCTGCTGGAGAGCACCTGGGAAAGCAGAGTTCAACTCAGGAGAGAAATTGTACACATCAGGTTCAGTGTCCCCAGGCTAACTGTCTGACTAGGAATCTGCTTCATTTTTCACCAGGTCACATCTGTAACAATTTTGATTTCAGTCTTGAAACTTCAGGTTTCTTCCTCTAAGAAGAAAATGGCTAAAAACATAAAAGATTTTGAGTGATAACACAAGGAAATGCTTCTGTTGTCATTTCCTCAGTCTAGTTGGGCTTTGTCTCATGTTAAACAAGGGTAGAAAAAAACCATGGAGTTCAAAGCCTGATTTCCAGGAGAGACTTTGAGGTGCTCTGGCACAGGCTTTAAATACTACTTTTGTCCTTGGAATGAGTTTATATTGTGGATATGCAAAAGACTTCATGATTGTAAGTTTTATAATGTTTAAAATGTGCTCCTGCTACAATTATGTCCCGAGCTTAGAGCTGACAGTCTGCAAATATGGATGAGCTCCATGGATTAATACTGCTCACTGTTCTGAGGGCACATGAGGAACTGTTTTTCTGTTTATGCACTTGGCATGTGGCACTCTTTAGGCCAGAAAATGGGTTTAGAGCTGCACAGTTTAGTTTTGAAAGTGCATTTTTATGTTTGACTGTTCGATTCATGCATACAACTGTATCAGCAGTGCAGCATAAGCCTGTTCGAAATGTGTCCCTGGCAGTCAACTCGGCATTTCTAATCAAGCCTGACTCTGGAGCTACTTTCATAATCCAAAGGGATTACACTATCACAAATCACTGGATACCATTTTCATATGGTGTAATTGCTGAACGGCAGCTGGAGGAAATGCTGCCTGCTTCCTAATTTATAAAGACCAAAAATTCATTTGTTTAAATGAGAATTAGCTCTTTATCATTTGGAAAAACAAAGTATTATATGGCAATCTAAATGTCAGAGAAGTAGTGTGTCAAAATGAAGCAAGGCAGAAAATGCTAGAAATCTGAGAAGGCTTATGGGATTTTCAGTTTTGTACAGATTTTCCTGTGGGTCCTAGAACAAAATTACTCACTCTCGTTTGCCATTTATAAAATGCCTATCATTTTATAATTTTACCTCTGAGGTCTATTGGAAAGATTTATCCTTCAGTTTTTGCAAAATATTTTGAGATTCCCTATGGAGTGTGTTCCATCAACGTAAAATATGCATTATTGATTCCCTTTCTAAAATTGAATCCTGACTTAAGGAGAAAGAGATTACCTTGCAAGCAAAACGCAGCTAAAATGAATGAACTAGTATTTATGGTTTTCACAAGACCGAAAAACCTGAGGGAATATATTCTTTTGTGAGTTTTGTTTTTTTAAAAAGTCCAGTTAATTTGTATTTCTCAGAAATCAGTCTACACTCTACTCTGTATGAGCTAGCTACACTGGATATAGATCCAGCAGTGTGCATATTTGCCTGATAAATTTGGTATTTGACTTACCTGAAAGCTTCTGTTAGCCCAGATTAATACATTCAGCTGACTTAAAGCAGCTCTTTGCAGGGCCAGCTGAGGTATCTCTGCACAGTAATCCCACTCTGCTCTGCCAACTGGTCTTTTGCATGGAGTCAGCTCAGGTCTGGAAGGAAGGTCAAATTCATTGCCACTCTGCCTTGGCTCTGTGTGCTCCAAGCTAGCTACTGCTGTGTCCTGCACATCAGTCTCAGGGAGGCTTATCAGCCCAGGTACAGCACAGTGCAGTGGGAGTATCGAATGTGGTTCTGCATGTAAATAAACAAGCCAGGCCAGAGCTTGCTGTGTTGGGTCTGTAATATAGAGAGACACTCCAGCATTGCTGCTGGAAACAGTCTGTAGCTACCAGGGTTACTGGCTCCTCACCGTCTGTGCTGGGCTGGTACTCTCTTGGGGCTGTGCTCACTCGTTTCTCCTCTTGCCCTGTACAGCCAGAATGTACTACCCCTGGGCACTGGCTAGTGGAGAGCTGACACCACTGTCCAAAATTACAGAAGATCAAATTCTCAGCTGTAAACCGAGGCAACACCTTTGACGCCAGCGCAGACTGCAACAGTTTGCATCAAGCAGGGACTAGCACAGTGCCTAGATGTCACGAGACCTTCAGTAAATTTTCACTGGTCCTAGGAAGAAAGAAAGGGTAAGAAGGCAACAAGCTTGTTATTCATTTTCTCATTGGTGATGGCTCACTACTCTGGAAAAGAGAGCAAAGCTGCCACGCCATGAGCAGCTTTAAAATAATTTATAGGTTAGTGACTGAGAAATTCATCATGCCATAGGTTTCGCTTAACTTGACAGCATTACAAGTTTACCTTTTCACACAAAGTTGTTTTTTAATGTCCTCATAGGCAGGCTATAGTGGCCCAGTGCTTGCCCTCCCAGGTGCCAGCCTATGTTAGACATTCAGGTGCTGCTTTGACAGGGGAGCAGGACTGGAGGAATAGACAGCTCCTTTCTCTCCAGGAGATGCTTCCCCCCAGCATCAAATCCTATTTTTCATCTGAAAAACAACTCAATCCTTCCTCCTAAAATTGCCTTTAACTGTAATTGCAGGTAGGGTTGCAAACTTGGAGGCAGGGTCACTGGTAGATTTGGACTCCTTTGTAGTCCTTCAGTAGGTCAGCAGAAGGGTACACCAAGTGTATTTATCCAAGGGAGCCCTAATCTATTGAATTATTATATAGAGAATGTGGTTCACTAGTTTTATCCACTGGACGGTCCTGGGTCCCCTTTAAAGCTTCCCTTGGGATATTTGGCAGGGAAGTTGCACAGAAAGGAGAAACTCAGTCAAGTTAAGAAGCATGAAGACTAGGAACAAAAAGAAACATCAAGTCCCAAAATTCAACTTACAAGAGAAATGAAAGTTAAGAACAAAACCATACATGAGTTGTTTGGTGTCAAGAGGCCAGTTAGGAGAAAATTGGGTTTCATCACCCAACAAGCAGAGAGCACCAAGAATGAAGCAAACAAATAAAATATCCAACAGTGTTCACTAATCGTGATCTGAGGACAAATCAAACCATCACAGAAAAGAGGAAGCACTTGGGTTTAAAAAGAAAAAAGTGGAATTAGCAAAACTAGCTGCTTTGAGAGTGTGTTGTCCTGACAGTGTTTGCCTCCAAGCCCTCAGAGTGCTGGAGGAGGCTGAATTTCCACAGCACCTTAGTCCAGCTTTGAAGCTACCCAGTGGCAGAATCTCTTGCTTAATCATCCTCACCTCTGCACCCTGTACAGCCTTCCCTTAGATATGATCTAGAGACTGGTGATGTACTTAGGGTTGAGGTCATCCTTCAAAGACGAAGATGATGAGCATTGTTTTCTGACAAAATTACAGTACAAAAATTTTACTTACAAAGATGGGGATTGGAGGCAAGTGGTGGTTTCAGGACAAGAAAAAATTATGAAGAGGCAGGATGGAGAAAGACAGGGAAGGCATTGGGTGTGGTGGTGGTAGGAATTTCTCACACCACGTTCTGCCAAATCTGACACAGTAAGGTGCAGGGTGGTTTCAGATGAATTAATGTTATCATTGAAAATTTGCTGAAAAGAATTGGTTGCCGAAATTGGAAAGCAGCAAAATTATTCTATAGACTTAAAAGAGGAAAGAAAACCAGCATAAGCTATGGATCTACCAGCCTAAATTAACCTGGAGCAAAAGGAGAAACAAACTACCTATAAGCACAAAGAAGCCACAACTAATATGCATTTCTCAAGAATTAAACAAGCCCAAGTGACTGTATTTTTCCTATTTTTCCTAGGCAGCACTAAAAGTCTGATGAAAAGAAGAAAAGCAAATTATGTCAGATAACATGAAAGCAGTAGGGGGTTTGATCCCATATTTCCCCTGACATTTTTAAAAGCAGGTTATAGTTCTTGGAGAAACTGGCAGATTGCTGCTCAAATTTTTGAAAATCCAATCTCAAGAAATAATTGTCAGATGTTTAATGTCGAGCCAGAAAAGCATATCAAATGAGGGCCCGGAGGTCTGTCCGAGGTCCAGGGCGTATCAGTATTTTCTACAGCACTTGAGAGGCTGTAAAAAGGAGTTGTATAAACAGGTGAGTGTCCCTGGTGGTGCAGTGGCTAAACCACAGC
>NW_020956374.1:161952-163018 GCF_003031625.1 Empidonax traillii
TCCATCTACGTCCTGAGGACCTCGCTGCCACCGTCCAAGCGTGCTTGGCCCCGGCAGATGAACCTCAGGATTAAAGGGTGGGCTCAGTTCCGCGCACACTGTGTCTCACCTAAAAAAAAAAATCCAATGCGCAGGCTGGAAGGTGGAAAGACCTTCCCCGGTTCTTCGTTCGCGAAGAGACTGGCCATTTTTATTATAAACAGGTAGCTGGTGCAGGGCCAGGAGCAGCTGCTGGCACTTCGAAAGCCTTGGACTTCAATATGAGCATGACAAATGGGAGAAATGGTGTGGAAAAGTATGAAGCAATTCTCTAAGAAGTGAAAAGTCAGGTGTGCATGTATCAGCAATGGTTTATGCAGAGGTGAGATGACTTGGGCCTGCAGGGATGCCTAAGTGATGTACCAGTGTCCTGCACGGGTTCTTCTCTTCAGTATGAAGATATTTTATGATGGAAAAAACAAAGGAAATGGAAAAGCAGTATGCAAAGTCTAGTGCTTGCCTGAGCTGTGTCTGATCCTAGCAACTGCGGTCAATTTGTTCTAGTACACCTAGTAATATTGCCTAAATAGAGAAAATTTTAAGAGACAGTAAAGTGTATCTTGCACTATTTGAAAGTCACTTGATTTTAACATGTAAATCCACGCAAAATTTGGCCCAAAGCACTTAGCATGGATTAATACTAATATACTAATATATACTAATATATAATATACTAATACTAATTAATACTGCAATACCCAGCAAGAAATCCAAGTATAGAGAAAGAACAAAACATACAACAGTTTTGCTCAATATTTTTGAGTAAAACATGAAGGAATTAGGAAATTATTGAAGTAAGACTGTGTAAAGAGCAGTTCCGTTTTCTAGAACAATTCTCTACCTTAAAAATAGATTAGGTAAGTAAAGTCAGAGAAAAAGAATGACCAAGCTTTCTCCCCTGCTGCACCTACAATATATAAAGGACCATTTTCATGACTGTTTATGGTGGAAGGATGCAGACTTGTGCAACTGAAATTGAGAAGAGGAGGAGGGTGTGCCAGGTGCCGTACAGACCCTTCTTAGGA
The DNA here is from genome assembly GCF_003031625.1 of Empidonax traillii. Taxonomy (NCBI): domain Eukaryota; kingdom Metazoa; phylum Chordata; class Aves; order Passeriformes; family Tyrannidae; genus Empidonax; species Empidonax traillii. Next base: position 163,017 of record NW_020956374.1, read on the forward strand.
TG
>NW_020956374.1:164363-194870 GCF_003031625.1 Empidonax traillii
ATAGATTAGGTAAGTAAAGTCAGAGAAAAAGAATGACCAAGCTTTCTCCCCTGCTGCACCTACAATATATAAAGGACCATTTTCATGACTGTTTATGGTGGAAGGATGCAGACTTGTGCAACTGAAATTGAGAAGAGGAGGAGGGTGTGCCAGGTGCCGTACAGACCCTTCTTAGGATGGCCCTGCCCCTAACTTATTACAGTCAATGCAGAAGATAGAGACAAGCTGACAGGTATGAAAGTGAGCCTGCCTGAGGGCAAGGCTTGAAACATTAGCCAGGTCTCCAGACCCTTTGTCTATTGCTTCACCCATTGATGGATCACTTTGGACTAATGGAGGTTTCGACTGTCATTTAATTCAGTGCACACTTGGTACATAGGTACCTGCGGCACTGAAAACTCTGCTAACTGGTGCTACAGGTGCAATAATCACAGAAAGAGCCATAAAATTATCATATAGGAATAATTCACATCCACTCACAAAATAATGGGATACAGCTCACACACCATTGTCCCAGGCTTACTGGTTCAGCAACTCATTGTTGCTGTGCATAGGGCCAGCACAGGGCCCATAGTGTTCCGGGGAACCGAGTCCTTCTTGGGCACTGAACTGACTTGCAGACGGTTTCTGATACCCTGCATTTTCCTAGCTTAATTCTAGCTTGTGGAATTAAATGCAACATAACAAATTACATTGTCAAAGCAGACTGAGAAGAAATGAATCTTTCCAGGCTCATTCAGTTTGTACAGAATAAATAATGTGATATTTCTCTGTCCATTGCACAGGGAACAGACAATGCCAACTGATTCCTTCTCCCTAATTGAGAAGAAATGGCCAGTTAATGCAGCTGGGAGGGAAATGGAGAGGTCTGGCCTTTCCAGTGCTGCAGATGAAAGTCTCTGAAAACTCTTTTGCTTGGCAAAGTGTCAGAAAGCATGGTTTTTGAGTGCAGCAAAAAGAGGACATTTCTAAGCAGACCTTAGACTTTTACATGTTTAAATTTTTATATGTTATTCTGATTGACTGCAGCAAAGAACAGCAGCCTAGGTGTCAGAGCACATCAGTTAATCACTGGGGTTAATTAGTCCCCTGGAGTCATGAATGGCCACAGGTGCCACATTACTTTTCTCATTCCACTGAGAAAGGGATTAAGTACATCATTTGGAGAGGAATATGTGTGTTTTGTGTTTTCTTTCATCACCGACTGCAATAGTTAATTAAATTACAGCCTGGCTACAAGTGTCCATGGGACTGGAAGTATTGGCTGCCTCGAGTGGACTGCTGATATTCTGCCTGCTAAATATCTGGTCAGGTCCTGATTGCTGTTAGCTATGAGTGCTTTCAAAATGGTTTTATTTCTTAGGGTCCAATTATAGTAGCTCTCTATGCTGCCCTCTTCTACCATTGATGCTGGGAAGCAGGTGCCAGGATAGCTGCAGATGCTGCTGCCCTACCCCTTGCTGCTGGGTTGGTACCTCTGGGAAAGATGGCCAGGAGGATGGCCAGGAGCAGCGCCATCCAAACAGCACGTCATATAGGCCTGAGAACAGGCTTTCCACTTATGATGGACAACCATTGCATAGCTCTTCTACCTTCATTGTAAGGACCACGTACCACATCTTCTCTGATGCTACTTTTATACTGTGGCTTGCTGCGGAGTAAAAGAGCGATGGCCTAACATTAAAGGTGTGTCTTACTGACTACATGTACCTTTGTAAGAGACATGACATTGGAACACTGTTATTTCACAGTTCTTCAGAATTATAAAGAGTTCTTTGACAGAAATGAAATCTGTAGCCTTCACTTTCCCAGGGCTTACCAAGGTAGAAATGTAATAAGTACCTCTATGGTCCTGTGATTTCAAGAAATAAGAGATAAGGACAATATGTCTGAAATACACTTTTTTTTTTTTTTCCCCCCAGTGAACTGGATTATTAATGAAAATGAAAGGTAGTAGAACTAAGGAAGAGCTTTTAGCTACTGATAGGCACAAACATCTGTGGAAAGGATTATTAACAATGTGCAGTGTGGGTGTATTGGAGATAGAAATGAAGAATAAATCCTGTGCCAGTACTGTGCTGCTCAGCAGAGTTCTCTATCCCAGTGTGCTCAGTGCTTGTGTTCTCACAGCTAGCAAAAACACTTTAAAAGCAGTTCATACTGGGAAGCAATGTGCATCTGTAGGTATCAGTCACTGGGGCACCCTGTCATCATGGTCCTGGGGTTTGTCTTTTGCTGAGCTACAGTTCATGCAAGGCCAAAGATGTATCGTATAAATCTAACCTGTCAGGTTTCGGCTGCTCTACTCCTTGCATGTTTTCTGAAGGTGTACCCTTGAAGGACATATGTTAGGTAGGGTTCATGGTGCCTGAGCTGCACTGCCATGGTGTGCATCTGCCTGACCAGTACCAGCCCACTGTGTATCAATAGGCACAGTGGTGTCGGTTGGTAAAGTCTCAGTACCAGGCACTCAGCACGGGTGGAATTCCTTGACTTAAATGAAGGCACTGATAAATGACTGTTTTGCCTGTCTCTGGCAGAGGGGGGTGATTGACCCATGCCAGCTTTAATATCACTATATTATGTCTTACTTTTATTGTGTCTGAAACCCACTAATCTCTATTCACTCTTTCACTTCTCTTCCTAAATGTATGATATTCTGATAGGTTATGGACTGTCCACTCCGTTGCCTGTAACCACATTTTCAAAACAAGATCCTGCCTCAGAGGGCATTTCTGTGTGCTGTGAGGCAGGTATGGGCTGTGATGGAGTGTGATGAGTAATGGGACTGCGTGATGGCAGCTTCCACTAGCCAGGACCTCCAGCTGAGCCGGGTGATGCTCCAGCCCTCCTGGGTGCCTCAGGGGAAACATGACTGGTTGGTTCTACCACCGTTGCTGCTCTCTGGGAAAAAAGCCTTTTTGACAAAAACATTGTTTATTGTTTTATTCACATCACATTCACAAAATCATACTGATCTTGAAAATAGCCCATAAAAACATTTGTTTTTTAAATGAAAAACAAAATATTTAAAGGAAAAAAAGAAATTCAATTTCAAACTATTTTTATGTTGTTGTGGCGTCTCCTTTCAGCCAAATGTAAGGCTTTGTATTGCTATTTTTACATTATTTAGTGATATCAGAATTACTAGTACATAATCCAGTATTCTATTAGGTTGTAATAACTAATTCAAACTATCTGGATAATTTACTGCTGACTTCAATTATTTAAAAAATATTATAATCAACTGTTTCTTTACATGGATTAAAACAACTTTACGTAACATAGTGTTTTCCAATACACAGAGACAACATGAAAATTCTATGAAAATTTTACTAATAAGAATGTATTATTTGCATTCTTTCTTTAAAAGGTTTTTTAGCTTTAACAAGTATGAAACATTTAATACAGAAAATTAAATAAAGCATTCCTCTTAGAACTAATCAGAATTTATCCATAAAGATTTTTTTTTTAAAAAAAATCTTGCACATTAATAACCCATCTCCATTTTATAGAGCATATAAAAATTTCATTAGATGGTTAAAAAGTTTATATGTCTATATATGGTTTTGAAAAAGAAAATTTCAATTTGAAATAATTTTAAGTCTTTCAGAGACACTCTTACATTGAACAGACTATTTTTAAGGCTTTCTTTTCCAAGGGAAATTTTCACATTACCCACAGTTACTCCATCGCAGAATAAACGCAGAGTTAAGGTCCCAGGGCTCCCTACAATGCCAGTCTCTGGAGCTCTGAAACGTGCCCTTGAGTGATCTTGGACATAGAGCTATGCCCTGCACTTTTCCCTGGCAGTAAAGATGTCCACTGGACAAAGGGGAGCCTTGCTGGGAGCTTCATATTTGTTCTGCTTGGCCTGGGGGGCTCAGCACCTCGGCATGCTGTGGATGAGCCTTTTGGAGGGAAGCACTGAACCACACAAAGTGCTGATGTAACACCTTTGCTGTTGTCCTTGCAGTCCATCAGTGGCTGATGGACACCAGAGGGACAGAGGTGTCCTTACCACAAGAAGGCTGCTGGCCCCTCTTCCTGGGGCATTCCCAGCTCACTGGAGCTGCTCCTTGCCTCCTGTGCAAACCCCAGCTTGTGGCAGCTGTGAGACTTCCAGTGTGTGTTTGCACTCTGGGTCTTTCCCAGTGCCAAATTCCCAGTGCCCAGAATTTATTTTCTTGCATTTCAAGCTGAACTCCACTATAAACAGCTAAATTAAAGAGTGAGACAGGTACACCCAAGAGAGTGTTAAAAGAATTTGGCAGGCCTCTCAGGTATATTTTGACAATAAGCACAAAATGCAGACGAAGGCAAAACAGAAAGTGAGTGCTGAACACCTGCTCTTGGCGGGAAAACCAGGTTCAGCAAAAACACAGATGCAATTCATACCCAGCTTTGAGAGTCTGTTCTCTTAAAAAAAATACATCTTATAAAAAATTTATTAAGTCAGTTGAGGAAGGTAACATCTGAAATATGGTCCCTCTTCTTCAAAATTAAACTGTTTATTAATTGATTAGAAAAAAATACAGCAGCCAGCTTTGAGAAGTTCACTTTGCTTACATCCATAATTAAGGATGATATTATTTTGGCTTAACACTTGCCTTGTATATGCATGTGCAAGCGTGTGCTTGTTTATATGGCTTCAACACAGAGGTAGGAGGGAACACGTCTTACAGGCTTACAGTGCGTTAGAGGCACTATGTTTTGTGCACCAAACCCCATGAAAACGAAAACATAAACAGTATTGGTCAGACCTAAGTGATATAATAAAGGGGAAAGGAGAAACCAAAGTTGGTTATGAAGTCAAGTTCAGAACACTTCACAGAACAGGTCACTTAAGAAAACGTTTGAAGTGATGCTAGGTCAAACTTCATGCCCTTCAACCCATCTGGAAAGGATGTTCTAGGAAACAGGCACAGAAAGCAAAAATAAATTATGTAGCAATCCTTTTTGTTATATGAAAGAAAAGATATCATCAAGCTCTCATTATTTGCCAGGCATTAATGTTTAAAGGGTGAGTACAAACCCCAGAAAAATGAAAGATGAAACTGTCTTTTATCAAAACATTTTCAGTTTCTATGAAGTAACTAATCAATTAGTGATTTTGTGTGCTGATGAAAAAACATTCATGGTTTTGACATAAAATTATAAGAAACTCACATTTGATGGTTTGAAACAGTCTTTCTCTTGCCCACAAAATTCAAACAAAATGTATTGAGTACACCCTAGATTAATCAAAAGGCCTCTAATTCAGATGTATTTTCTTCATCTGGTGTCATATAATTCTCACTATTCCTTGGTAGTTATTAGTAATCTAACAAAAAGGTGTATTGTGCAAAACCTAGAAAATCTGCAAGGCACTAAGAGCTCACTTGGGTTCCTGGGATGACAGCTTCTTTGTCCTGTCTCATGCTGCAAGTCACAAGTTCTGCCCATGCAGAAACACTGAGCTTTTCTCAGGAACATCGTCTTCTCATCACTCCAGTTTTATCTCATACCTCCTTTTTGCTCTGCCTGCACCCTAGCTAAAGCCCATGGGGAAATTATGTCAGCACAGAGAAAAAACTCCCCATAACTGCAACTCTGACTCCAGTAGTGGCCAGTAAAAGGGCTATGTTAGGAAGCATGCCAGCAATGGGAGAGCAGAGGGCTACAGCCTCCCCTCTGTATGCTCTGACATCACCTCTCTGTCACCAATAGCTCCAGCTAGTCTTGCTGAGTTCTGTGACCTTGATGAACTTCCTTCTTTGACTTCATCTAACTAATTTTAATATCTGAAACATCCTCTGGCAATTGCTCTACGCTCAAAATTAAACTCAACAAGGAGACATGGTATTCACATCTCTTCTTGGGAGAACAAGAAGCAGTGCTTTAGTATTTTACAGCTTCAAAAATAAATTTAAAAAATCCCAAACTATAGGATGTTTATCTCCCAAGCAGCTTTTCCAGGTGGAGAGGTGATTTTCCAGGTGGAGAGCCAACTGGAAAATAAAGCTTTCATGAGAAGTTGCAGGCATCCCTCCTATAACAATGTCATTGTGGGTATACATACTGCTATAGTCAGATGGATTCTTCTGAGCTTAAGCTCACTATTCTACTTTAGATGACAGAGAAGATTGTGTGTGCTCTGCCTCTTTGTGTGAGGTTCTTAATACACAGTAGCACAGTATAGCGAAGAGCAAATCTTAACACCCATTAACCTGCTGACCACTGTGAACCGGTTTGTATATTCCTCATGATTATAAATTACACTGAAAGTGAAAGCAGAAAAATCAAACTAGCAACATGTGAAAGCTTTTTAGAGATATGAAGGGCAAAAGGGCTTGTGAAGTCCAATTTATTTTCAGTAGTCTGAATTGCTTTGAAAAAATCCTGAGCGAATGATTCAGCAGAATCATCTGAGGAAACTGGCCACTAGAAGAGGTCTTGTTCAGTTTTTTACAATTTAACTTCTGCTCTTCACTAAATACAGTTAAAGAAATATAAAGTGCACAGATGAAGTCATTAAGTCAAATGGTGATTTAGAGAGACCATGCAAGAAGATCAGAAGAGGGTTTACCACAAGAATATGCCCTTGATGTTTTTCCCAAAGTGAGGTATCACAGTGAAGCAGGCTCTCAAATAGCCTCTTTTTTGTAGGCTTAAAATTCAAGTCAGGATGTTTCAGTTTTATCTAGCCTGTAATCGCATCTGTAATTACACTCTGCCTAATCCAGAGAAGAGGCACCATCAGTGTCAGATAAAACTTCCCTTTAGCCAAAGTAACCACAGGTTTTGGTTTAGTGCTTTTACTTTTACCATCCTTTTCTCCCATTGGATCCAAGGCTGCAATGTGTCCTCTGCAGAGGAGCTTAGTGCAGAGCTGAACCTGTGGGGTGGCAGGACATCTTTTCTAGCCCTTTTACTCACAGCCCTTTTTTTCCACAACCTTTTGCTCAAGGAAGTCAAGAGCTCTGTAACTGCAGCCAGGACTGCACAAGTGAAGGATTTTTGTCAAATTACAAAGGAGTTTGTTAAGAAGTCTTCACACCCTATGCCTGGAACCTGAGGCCAAAGAACTTCTGCTGGATTTCATCTGTGAAATTCGGGATTTAAAAAGATAGGTGTGCAGATGTGCTCTGAGGAAGAGCTAGCTCTATCAGATCATGGCAAACAGGTAGAAAAGTTCAGCTGAAGCAAAGAGAGCTGCCTCTCTCATGTATACTTTGACCAGATCTTCCTAAGTAAGGTATCATTTCTGGATCACTTTAATTAAGTGGGCTGTCACACAGAAGCAGGTATATTTTAATGCAGGCAGGCTCCTAGAATTAATATAGAGACAAGTGTTTCAGAGTGAGCAAGCCACTGATCTAAATTCAGCTACAAGACTGGGTGAGTTGTCTGCAGGCAAGAGGTTAATGTCAGCACAGTTCTTAGGAAAGACTGACTCTTAAAATATCATATCTTAATGTATGGTCTTCTCAAGCTACAAAAATCTGTCAGGTCCATTGCCAAGAGGAATTGGGTTGCACATGCTTCAACTTTGTTTCCTTGGTGCTCTGGCAGAATGATCTGCACACATATACATTTCCAAATCCAGGACAGCATTTTTATCTTTAAATGGCAGCGGGTGCCAAGGCATTTTCCTTCTGCAATTGTACACCCTCGGGATGGACGTTGTATTCCTTGGGGGTCAAACATTAGGAAGGAAAATTCCTTATTAATAAAATCCACAGCTTGCTCTTCTATCTCTTCTGCACAACAGCCTGCAAAGGTGTTCCACCTAAACGCTTGTTCTGCAAGACTCCAGACTCACTGCACCTCCATTTGTAAGTTATTTCGGTGTGATTTGAAGACTAAACTCGTGGTATGTATCTTGAGGCAGCTGGCTGAGGAACAGCTGCCGTGGGTTCCTCTGTGGCGAGGAGAGAGCAGACCCACTGGAATCTGATTGGGATCCTGTTTGCACAAGTCGTCCCACTTACACAAGGAAAAATGTGTATGTGTTTCTGTGGCTGTGCAAAGAGGTGTATGTAAGTGTAATCACATCCTTACAGTTTCGTGGGACAATTTGATGCTGTCTGAAAATGCAGGCTAAAGTATTTAAAAGCGAAGAGAATAACCTTTGGAGAGGAATACAGTGTCCTGCTAAAAATGTTATGTGTGTGGTCTGGGAATACTTACATTGTAAGTGGGCTATAAATGAATACTTAACCACTTTAGTGCTGTGAAGTGATGACCCTCACGTGGCCTTGGGACATGTGCATGGTCTCCTTTATCTGCCACTCACAGAAAATAATGGGAGCGTGCATAACAGAACCAGCCTGGAGCGAAGAATTGCCTCCAGGAACTACCAGACTGTCCTCTGCCTGATATAATGCACTGATGATTTCAAAACACTGTAATTCTGCTATCCTAGATGCAATAAATGCTATTTATAAATTCTAAATCAAAAGCACATCCAAGCTGAGTCCCACATTTTAATACCTGGAATAGTACTGCTGTTGCTATACAAACCATAAACCATTTCATAAGAAAGAGAGAAATACAGATCACTTAGTATATAAATCATTTTAGGGCAGCAACAATGTGTGGCATAAAAACACTATCTAATATAAAATTTTAACAAAAAAAGGTGCAAAGTTCAGCTACTCCAATTCATTATATTTCTTTTTGGAACTATTTGGACAATCCCTGCACATTTGTTTTGCTCTTGTGAGCATTACTAATATTAGCATGAATGATCATTCATCTAAGAATTCATGCCTGAAATGTAATGATTCACCATTTGTGCCATTTGTTATTCTCTTCTAATAAATGTTTGTCACCCAGTCACAGGAAGGAAAGCACAGTGACTGTGCAACTCCCCACACAGCACAAATAGTAGCAAGAAGCATTGAGCCAATTTTGGAGATGAACTAAATCAGTTCAAAGTAATACTAGACATAAATCCCTCTTCATTCTTTTCACACTTCACCAGAGAAACAATCATCTCTAAGTCAGCACAGTTCAGTTCTTCATTCTTCCCACTGCTGAGTTTACTGGAGCTGTGGCAGGATAAGACATCAATCAGCCTCTCCCCGACCAGAGGGGCACTTCAGGCTGTCCTGCCTGTATTCCAGTGTCCCCCTACTTCCCTTGAACTGGTCAGATGCCACTGGTTTTGGCTTGCATCTTCCACCCAACACCAAAGGAAATTCAAACACAGAAAAATACAAAAACCAAATAAGGGATATTAATGAAGGTTCAGGTAGGCATGATCAAGACTGTTCCAGGATGGACTAAAACAAAGCTCCACAGCCAGGTCTTTGCGTTCTCCAGTAGTGCTCCAGCACTGTTTTCCATCAAAGAACGCCTGGGGTGACACCTACCTCCCTTTCCTTTTCAGTTCAGCAGATCTGACAGTGACAGTGTCGCATTATCAAGAGAGGTTTCAGAAATCCAGATTCATAGTATCCCGTGTAATATATTATATTACTGATTAGCCTCACCACCACATGAACAAGTGCAAAGCAGAGGATGGTCAGCAGCCATCAGACTGGAGCTGTTGGGAAAAATGTGTTTATAAACACAAATAGCTCAGCTGAAGTCAGTTGAGCTGTGGTTCCTAGAACATTTGGCATGAAGGACATTTTCTCTATCTGATATATTGAGCACATCTTTTTTTCCCCCAGCATAAAATAAGTTGTCCAGACCCTGTTGAGCAAACTGTGCACGCATGTCTAGTATAGACCAGGACTAGTAAAGCCAAAAAAGGCCAAAGAAAAGTGTAAAAAGTTCACAGGCTATAAAAAGACCCTGGATTCCAAAGTCATTAAGTTCAAGAAAAGGTATGTTAATGTGTTGAATGAGAAAGAAACAACAGCAGGAATGAATGATTCAGTATTTAAGTGCAGTATTGTAATAATTGTTAATTCTGCTACCCAACTTCCCCCCCCACACACACACCCACCTGTAATTAAAGGTGAATGAAGGCAAGGAAAACATAGCTCACTCTGTGCTTGACACTGCGGCACCCAGTCCCCTGATCTTGGCTAGAACCTTCCATGCCATGTGAATAATTATACACTCAAATGGCTTAACCACTGAATCTTTGAAGGTACTCCCAATAACTGGTGTTGCTTTCAACGCAGGTAGTTCTGCTCCTGTAGAGCTATGGTTGGGATGACTACTGATTTTCAAGTTCCTCTGCTGCCATGTGAGGCTGCTGGGTAAGTGCTCCCTTGTGGCGTTATTGCCAAATGGGCAGGTGATGCTTGGGTATCATGCTCCTGCATTGAGTACCACTGCATAAGACCTCCTGGTTACTCTCCCTACTCCTGTGTTGTGCACCAGTATGATGCCTTCCCTCTCCTTCTGCTTCATCTCCATGAAGCAGGAGGTCTGAGAAAACATTTCTCTTTTATATTAAGGTGAAGTGAATATCCCATGATTGGTCTTTAAGGAACTTTGCAAAGGGCAGAAAGCATCAAAAAACTTTGCTAACTAAATTTCAATAGCTTTGGGCTTTGCTTTGTTAGAGTATTTCCTAGGCTTGTAAGCACATCTTACTCCCACATGCTGATCAGTTCTGCTCAGCCAGTTTCTCTCCTCAGTGCTTTCATCTTAGTTTTTTGGTTCATGGTTGACTTACACCTGCTTTGATTAATTTGTGGGCTAATCATTAGCTTTCTACAATAAAGTTGTATTTTTGCTAACTATCCTCTCTCCTTTTTTTCAGCACTATGTACTTCAAATTGCATCTCCTGCCAAAGGCGACCTGAATTTGTGTGTCCTGCCTTGGAGGGAGCAGTTCAGAGCATAGTGGATTAGATGGCACAGCATGTGCTGCTCAGCATTTCCGTCACTGCATTAGTACTGTTCCTTTGCATTCGTAAACTTGAAATCAGTAAGATTTTCTCTGTGTTTCAGTGCCTTATGTAAACAGACCTTAGTGGGAGCCACCTCATTCCAAAATGAAGACAGCAAGTAACAGACTCAATTACTTAAAAAGAGCACTTTGTTAAAGAGAGCAGAGCACTCACATTCTTTTGGTCCACCTTCATTGCTTCCAGAAGGTGACACTCTCGGGAAAGTTTCCACGGTCACATGCTCAGCTTTTCAAGCAGTTGAAATATTTTTGGAAGGACCATCATTCGAGATAAAACTGCATGTCACTGGGTATATGCTGACCTTTGCAGGAAGACGGTGGCTGGCTCGAGGACTGGATCTCCCGACCAGAAGGTTCCTGGGAGGTGCATTCTGTGACATCTCTAACTGGACCTCATTACTCAGTCTAATGGCCACACTCAAGTCTGAGTTATTGTTCTGGAGTGCAGGACAGCAGAATCAGAGTCTAGCAAAGCCTGGTATTTTGAATCCTGGCAAATCAGCAACTAACTTACATGTTGATTGTTACCATGTCATTAACATCACCATTTCCTAACAAATAGCTTGTGATGCCCTGGCTGGCATCAAGAAGCACCTTACACCACAAATGCATTGCCAGAGGTCTCTGATTTTGAGCTGCAATGTTAAAACCGCAGTCCAGCAGGACAGTATTCTCATCACAGCTTGTGAAGAGGGAAAGCCAGTTCTGGAGCCCCCTTCACTGCCTCAATACAGGCATTCAGAACCACCTGAAATCTCATCTACCCTCTCATTGCTGCTCCAGGAGTAGAGAGAGGTTTCCTAAAAGTCCTGTCAACCCCATGAAGATGTTCTAGGTGCTTGAGTGGCACCAGGTACTTGTGTATGGGCAGCTGAACCTGCTTCAGGTGGGCAGCCAGCTGAACAAGGCTGGCTATGGGCTAGTGGAAGGATTCAGATACATGACCAGAGGTTTCTAGTTCTGCTGTATAAGCCCTGGTTCCCACATGGCAGGAGGCGCCACCCTTGAAGGTCCTCTGTCACAGCCACTGGGCCTATTGGGAGGTCACTGCACCCTGTGTATTGTAGATGATAACTCCTTCCTGCAGGCAACCAAACCACCCATCTCTGCTAGCTGGAAACACAATGCTCAGACACACTCCTACATACTCACACCACCTGCAGGTTCCTTCATTTGGAGTTGAACTGCAGTCCTGGTTTTCCAGAGGCAAGCTGTATTGTTTCCAAGCAGTAATGCTTCTCAGATTGAGCCAAATTAACATGGGACACAGGAGGTTCTGCAAAGAGCTGTGACTTTAGACATTTAGTTAGCCATTGTTAAATGTATCAGTACATAACTGAATATTGCAACCTTATGGGGGCAATGTACAAAATCTCACCTGTCTGATTATAAAATCATTAGCTACTTTATTTTTTGCCTTTATTTTTTTCCCTGGGAAGTAATAGGCATTTTTTCAGTTAGAAGCAATCACAAATTAGATTTATACTGAAATAGCACATTGGTAATTGATTAAAATTGTTACTGTTTTAAACTATTCTTTCCTTCCACTGTAATACTAAGGTGAAGGTAAGTATCCAGCCCAACCACATTAGGCTCCCACAATGAGCATAAATTGACCTAAGTAGATGCTGACCCCAAAAGACCTGATTCCTGCTACCTGTGCCCTTTTGTTCCAGCAGCAGTGTCCCTGCATCTGTGGAATGATCTGAGTTAGGAAATTATAATCTGAAAAGGAATTTTGCTGGGTTTTATACCAGATTACTTCTTAGCCAGATGTGACTCAGCCAGGGACTCCACAGAATTTAATGCTGGCACACGAGAGACATAGGAACAAGTGAATATGGGTCAGCTTAAATCTATTATGAAACAACAATCTGGAAAAACATCTAACAAATTTTGAATTTATGGTCTGTGGCAATAAATACATCTTGCAAAACTTGAACTAGGTGAAAACTATTAATAGCTTAAATGCTAAAGCCTTTGTTTTCTCTGCAAAGCAGCAGTGACTGATCAGCAATCACTCTTGCGTGCTGATCTTGCAAGTCTAACAGTCTTTTCCCCACTGCTGAGTGAGTCCCCAGATGGTTCATTGAGCTATTTGTCCTACATACTTATAAGGATACATTATCTGGATAGCTGACTCGTGCAGCAAAAGATTTTCCAAGCCAGAATATTTCCTCTCAGTGTTTTGTGCTATGGTTTTAAGGCACACACACAATATTTTAATTTATATATTTGTTATTTATTACAGAGTCATTCCTTTGAAAAAGACTCTATTGCAAAAAAAAAAAAAAAAAAAAAAAAAAAAAAAAAAAAAAAAAAAAAAAAAAAAAAAAAAAAAAAAAAAAAAAAAAAAAAAAAAAAAAAAAAAAAAGAAAGGTACATTTAAGGCTGAAATCAGAACATAATGAGGACTGAAATCATTCCACTGCCACAGGGCCAGAAATTTTGCGGCTGAGATTGTCATAAACCAAGCACCTACCTAGCTTACTTTTGGATGTTCATGCCAGTGATGCTAATCTTGCAGATCTAAAAAGCAGGCTGCAGGCCCAATGAAAAAAGACAGGAGTCTCTGATGGCTTGCAGGGCCGGGAGAGGCTGCAGGGAAAGCTTATGCTTGCACTGTGAGGAAAAAGTAGAGTTTTTTCATTTTACAAGTTGTAATATAGTTTATATAGTTGATAGCCTTGTCTTTTGGATGTTTTTTGGAAAGACTGGTGGGAACAGTAGGGTAAGTTTTTGCTAAAGCCCACTTTAAAAATACTCCTGCGAAGTCACGAGTTACCAGTTTTACTTTGCAATGCGTCGGTGGGTAGAACGTGATGGCAGCAAGGCCAGAAATGTCCTCCTCCTGCAAGACAGCTCACCTCACCTCATGTCACCTCACTTCATTCTCCCTAACCTAGCAGGCAGCCTGAGCTGCTCTACACTGGGCAGTGTCTCCTTGCAGACCTCTCTTTGCACTCCATATGTTCTCAAAATACGTCTTAGATGTGATATTCTTATACTAGTCCATGGGCACTTTGAATCTGGGAGGGATCTGCAAAGAAAGATAGCATGTGCAACCAGACTGCTTTTCACCCAGGGTTACATTACATGGGTGAGTACAAACCCAGCCAGACCATCTCCTCCTGCCAGCACAGGACTGGATGCCCTGTTGGCATGACACAGAGCCCCACAGGGAACAGCCCCAATATGCACTAAAGCAGCTTTACAGCATCTTGCCTACAACTGGCTCACACATCTGGCCTGGCTGGACAAGGGCCCAGATGTGCCTGTAACCAACAAATCCATGGAATGCAAGCTCCGTGGCATGAACGTCATAATTTTCCCAGTGCATGTGGAGCACCTATAGGAAAGCCTGTGTGTTATAGTAGCATAAAATGTAGTAAACAACCTCCATGTAGGATAAATAAACAATCTGGCATTGCTGAAATTAGGGCTGGTTGCTGTGTTGCCCTGTTCCTTGCAGAGCTGTTTTCACCTTGGCAAAGGGGAGCTCGACATCATTTGGAAAAGTAACACGGTCATTTTTCACTATCTGAATCAGAGAAACCTGCATCACACCATGCAAATGCTTAGAAACAGGCACCATGACCCCTCTTCATGGGCATAAGTCGTGGGCCCAGACAATACGAGAACATTATAAGGAAAAGATGTTACTGCAGCAGGTGCAACAGCTGCCTAACAAGGGATGTTTATTCTCCTTTTCTGAGCATATTCACTGTTTGATGAATTTTATACTGTCTCTCAGACTGCTGGCAGGTTTTCTGGCTTGACACTCCTTTGAATTATACAGAAATTCTAAACTCCCTCTCAGATCCATTTAAGCTCCCTATTAGCACAGTACTCCTGCTTAGAGTAGGTATTTTTGTTTAAAAAAAAAATCAAAACACAAAAGCAACAATAAAAATTGAAAATTTGCTTTGCCATGGCCCCAACAGCTTCACAGTCACTTGATGCCTGCCTTTGTAGATCAGCTTGCAGTCCAGCCGAAACAAGTTTCTTTAAAATAAAACTGGTAGGACTCCATCCTTGCTTCTACTTCCAAAACAGAGACTTGTTTTAAAAAAATAAAGGGGTGGCTCAGACTGCAGCACTATCAGACAAACAGATAGAGGAGAAAAGGTAACAAGTAGCTGAGCAAAAATGAGGGTATCAGAGGGACATAATCTAGTTCCTAAGGAGAAAAGAAGTCAGCATGTCCAGAGATACTAGGCTAAGAGAAAGGAGTAGCCCTACAGGAAATATATTTTAGTGACGGTGTTGGTGTGCACGAAATGCATATGGAATGAGATGCTTCTGACAACAAGACATTAAGACAGTCCTATAGATTATCAGGTGCTTTCTTAACATCAGCATGAGAAGTGGATTAGGAGCAGTACTAAGCCCCTTTGTAACATACTCAGATGGCTCAGGACCTGGTCCTGCTGGAGGAGGACTACAGCCACTCAAAAATGCATCTCTTTTTGTTGAACTCATCATGCACTGCTTGGGACATACTGAAAAGAGAAGACTGTCCCAGGCCTACTGTTTATGGGGAGTTAGTTTTGCTGGATTATTTCCTTGATTTGAGCTTTAAACGCTCTGGTTAGAACCTTCCTGTGGGGCACAATGGAGTCAACAGCAGCCCTAGTTAACTTCAGGATGTTTTTGTCCTTGCTGCTGTAGGGGAGGCTACTAGCAATATCTTGACTTGAGGTGGCAGAGTGCTTTTGACATGCACAAATTTTGGTTTTTTTCTTTTCTTGATTGAGGATTCAAAGACTAAAATATCTACATTTAGTCATCTTCATGTCAGCTGGGTACCTACAGTCCCCATAATGGAGATTTTATCAGTCCAGTCAGTGCCTGTACATGCCATTAAGTCTAGTTCTTAGCAAACCAAATTATTTTCTAGAACCTTTTAACTGCATTGGGAAGTTAAACACCCTTGAACATGGCCAGGTTGCTGATAGGTGCTGAATACCAAACTAGGCGCTTCAGGGCATTATTCCAGGTTTCAGTGTGCTGCACTGGGATGTCCTGTGTTGCATCTGTCACCCCCCTGTAGATGTCTCAGATCCTGTAGCATCTTAGGAAACATGAGAAGTCTCTGTGGAGGCTACTGAATCACCCTCTGAGCTTAGGTGTTGACATCTCTGTTCAAATATGTCAGTGTAGGTACTCCAGTCTTGAGCTGAATCTTACATAACACAGCTGTGTGGCAGATAACACAACCAGTCTGCACAACAAGGCTTTGCTGCACCTCCCCATACTTGTGTGGAGTGGGACAGCCATCCCCCACAGCACTATGCTCAACCTGCAGCTCAGCATTTTTGTCCCTGCATCCTTTCTGCTCAACAGAGACATTTTTCCTCTTTTGCTCTGTGCAAGAATCTTGTCCAAGGAGCTCTGGGCCTTTCTGCTGGTCAAGTGGAATTTGTTGTGGATCACTCCAGACTAGCCTTGCATACTGGGCTGATTTGGTCTTTAGTGGTGTTCATGTCAGTGATGCTATTAAGTGTTGTGACCCTTGGTAGGAAATGGAAATGTTTTTCCTGTAGCTGACAGTGGTCTCACTGCTGATCCTGTAACTCTATGTTGTGACTGTTGTATTGAAAATGCTTGGGGCCCTGCCACACTCCCCCAGTCCCCTCCCTTCCTCCTGCAGCTCTGTAGGAGTTGTGCTGTCAGCATCCCAAGGGGAAACCACAGTAGGAGGACCTGCTTAGGGCTGGTCAGAAAAAAGACAGAGTTTTTAGGATCTCATCTTCCCTCATTCCTCATTCACACCATTGGGCACTATTTCATTCAGTGAAATATTATGGAAAATGTATTGTAATCAGAATCTTTTAGAAGAAAAAAAATGGGCAAGAATATAAGGATATGACCCATTTTGAATAAGGAGGCTGTTGAATAATTGCATTCCTGAAAGATTTAAGCTAAATTCTAGGTAAAAGTCCAGCACCAGAGATCAGGTATAAACATGAATGGGATTGATGACTTTAAGTCAAGTTACCATCTTTTTAATAAATCTATAAAAGTGAGGGGTTAATGAACAACCTTCACATCTCCAGGTTTTTGCCAACCACCCTGTAAGCTCACTAGGATACCTTTTCTCTTTTTCTGAAAATCTTGTTTGAAGTGATGTGTAAACATGTTTCTGAGCATGTGCTACCAGCTGCCTCCTGTAATTTCACAGGCAATAGGTGGACTGTGGCTCAAGAGCCAACAGTGCCAGCAAGCTCAGTCCCTGCAGGGATATTTCAGCACCCACGACACATGCTGGGCTGAAGTCATGCACAGTGCTGGTACAGGAGGTGAGCATTGCTCACTCTCCACACCAGGAAGAGTGAAGCCACGGGGCAGTGTCACTCCTCCCTCTACTCTGCTGAGGCAGGCAAGTGCCTCGTGGCACACCAAAATGTTCTGGCAGATTTTGCACCCAAAGTCACATCACCCTGGCACTTGTACTCTGTGTGTGAAGCAACACAGGCTGGAATGCTTCCTCCATTGGCACACAAACACCCTACCTTAAAGTACATTCTTCCTTTTGTCACAGAGCTTCTCAGAATATTTTCTGTTTCATTTTGTTTTCATTGATTAAAAATGCATAAAAAAGAAAGCAAAGTAGATTTTTCTCAGCAACAGTCCAGATGAAGTAAGTTTTGTTAAAGATATATAAATTTAAATTACCAAGCTTTGGCTTATCACTCAGAATGAGACAAAATATATAAAATGTATAATTATTGTAATGTGTAACTGGGTTTTGTAACTCGAATAAAATGAAATGCTTCAATGCTTGCTTCATTGTTGCTTTCCAGTTGACTGCCCCCAAGCCTGTAGTGCTTGAAGAGGATGTCAGAACATCCGAGCTGGATGGGAACTTTTCAATTAAATGTTTTTCACCAGAAAATGCTGTTTCATTGAAACCAGAACTGTTTAAGGAAATATATCTGTAGTTCAAACTTTTGTTAGCAAGGTTTGGGGATTCAGAATTTTATTTCTGATTAAAAGGAAAAAGAAACAGACAGATAATCTTAATGCTCAAGACTGAGCATTGCCTGAGTTTGATTCCCCTCACTGGGTGAGTGAATGCATCACTGCCTTAATAAATGCTCTCTTTTCCCTAATTTTTTTCCTGACGAATTTCAGCAGCCTTTTGATCATCAGTGTAACTAAAATAACTGTTGACATCTCAAAATGTTTTGCAAGCTAGAGTTCTCATTTCTAGTGAGTCCAACTAATAGCCAAATGTATGAGTCTTCTTAGTGTTCCTGTTCAGCTCCAGTTCCAGAAAGCTTTAAGCCTATGAGTGATTAAAATAAAAGCATACATTGGAGAAATTACCACAGAGAATATCAGTATAATTCTTGAAACAGGTCTGTGTGACTCAAAGAATGACTAAACACTGCTGTCTTTCATTTTCGGAAGTGTCCAAAACTGACTTTTGTCCAGTAGTTACACAACAGCTGGTTTTGGGTAGGCAATCCAAAGTAATCTCTTCAGGGCATTCAAGAATGAGGTATACCAGACTTAGAAGTCAGAAAGTATCCACTATAGCACAAAAGTTGTTAGCAAGCAAACTCAGGGGGATCTTTGTGACCCTAGGAAGAAAGCATCACTGATGGGAGCTGGGTATTGTAGAATCACAGAGTATGCTAGTTGGAAGGGACCCATCAGAATTGTTGATTTGAATTCCTGGCCTTGCACAGGACATCCCAAGAATCACATCATGTGCCTGAGAGCATTGTTCAAGTGCTTCTTGATCTCAGACAGGCTCCGTGCTGTGACCACTTCCCTGGGGAGTCTGTTCCAGTGCACAACCACCCTTTGGGTGAAAAACCTTTTCCTGATATCTTACCTAACCTCCCCCAACTCAGCATCCAGTCACTAAAGCCTGGGGCCCTTAGATATGAAAACCATCCCACCGCTACCACATTCATTTTAAAAGGGTTTGGAGTTGCACTTGTCTCTGCATCTTCCCTCGTTAATTTTGTAGGTTGTGCTTTCTCTATTCTGTCTTCCTAGAGAAATAAAATGAGAAAGCACACACAACAAAAGCAGGAGATTTAAGATACCAAAGACTTATATAATACTTAAGCCAGTTACTTGTAGTTTCACAATCTGACAAATCTCTTTTCCCAGACTGGGAATCCTGACTTAGGAAATGCTGAGACTGGGGTGATATGGGTTTTGAAGATCACTGGAGAACAAGTCTGACTCTTACAAACAGATTGATATTTTCAGAAACGCCAATGGCTTTGTCAGTTATCAAAACATAGCTTTGTTAAGCTCCAGCCAAATTTCTCTTGTTTACATTTGCAGGGAAGTTGCATTTTCTGCAGTGGATGTGACAAAGTTTGACCCAACACTCCCGTGTTACTTTTGGTCAGCTCTTGTGTAAGAAGAGTAAAATGGCACATCTATGCAGAACTCGGGTCATGAAGGATCTACATCCAGGAAATGATTGGTCAGTTTAATGCAAGCCCCTTACGGCTTGCCAGTGGAGGTAGACAGGTAAGTAGAATATCATGACTGATGATCACAATGGCTGGTGATAGACTGGGGAGACCTAACACTGACATCTGACATTAGGCTATTATCCATCATAGCTTTGACTTCTGTCTTCTGATTACTAGGGGGCTGAATTACTGAGCAGACCTAATTCATGGCAAGTTTCCACTTATGTTCCTGAGAAAGGAGATTATAATAAGAAACAACTGCCTAAAACTACAATTTTGTATTGTCTCCAAGTCTCTCCCATTGTGCTTCCCTGCTGGGTAAAAGAAAAGGCAAAAAGGGAAGATTTAACCAAATGCCAAATGTTTTCACGTGGCCGTGGCAGGTATTCAGAGGCAGCAAGACTTCCTGTCACCAAAGAACTAGCACCAAAAAAATGTTAAGCGAGTGGAAAAGCAGCACCTTTGAAAAGCAGAAGGCTTATTTAAAAATTTGGCCTCTCTTCACGCCCCAAACCCCTTAAACAATGAACATGAACTTGTGGAGCTATAACTGAATGTAAAATCATCAGCAAAAGCATGCTCCAGTCACATAATTTATTTGCATGTGCGTCAGCGTAGAAACTGGCACTTGCCCCATCTATGTTCATAATCCAGCTTCTCTGACACAGAGAGCCAGGATCTGTGGTTTTCAGTCCAAGGGTGTTTCTGGCATTTCAACATTTGTTTTCAGCATAAAATCAAAATGAAAATTCAGGCTTTCAAGGTGTCACCTCTAGAGGATCATGGCTCAGTAGCAAGATAAGGTGGACAAGACAATGCCGGTGGTGGAAGATGCAGCTGCCTGTGGGACACAAAGTGCCTGCCTCCAGCTCTAAGCCACATGCCAGGCACTGTCACCATGCAAGGGATCCTGAGGAGGATGGAACTGCAAACTCAGTGCCAGAGAAGGATATGCCAGGAAAGCACAGTCTGGCTTCACCCTCCCACAGCCTTGCTCCAGACTTTTGGATCTTTTCCAGCTAAATGAATCAAGCATGATCAGGAGTATATGTGATCAAATAACTGATTCATAAATATTCACCTGATCTTTTAAGAGAGGGTGAAGTAAAACTCTGGTTTTTCTGTGCAAGTGAATTACCAGTGGGGTAATACCGTCTCTGAGTCAGCACTGAAATAAATAATTATCTCAATTACTTCTTGCCATAAAATTGACTACATTCTGGTTCCTTTTTATGAAAATTGCCTATGAATTTGCTTTGCATAAGAAAAGAAACAATAACAAAACCAGCTACACACTATGAAGTAATACTTTTGCATCAAAAATAGATTCTAATGTAAAATCCCCTTTCCTTCTATTCAGAGATGTTTTCAATTATCTTCAAAAATGAGATCCTTGAATGGTGCAAACCCTGCCCTCAGCAATGTTGATACAGTGCCATTAAAGTCAATGAGATTACATATATCTGAATGATGGTAGAATACAGCCCTGCGTGTTTATTTCAAATGCATTTGTCAAACACTTTCCAAAGGATAAAATGTGAATAAATAAATTCAGCCTCTGTAAATATCAGCATTTTTACTGAATGGATGTTTGTGGTTTTTAAAAAGTTCATACAAACAGAAGTGGATTTCTGGCTGTTTTTTCAAGTAACCTTGTAAATTTGCCTATCCAGGCCTTATCTCCCATTCCTCCACCTGTAACTTCAGCAAGATACATGAAGAAAACCCCTAGAAAATTTCAGTGATACAACAGTCACATTAACTGTGTATATATTTCTATTTTGAGAAGAAAAGAGCTTTGTATTTTGATTAATTGTCTTTGACAGAGTAATCTAGGAGCATGAATAGATTCTATTATAGACTATTAACTCCCTAACAGTCCTGGGGCTGGGAGTGTTTCCAGGAGGCAGGTCTCCTTTTGATCCTACCAGAATTTAGTGATACTGTTTGTAATTAATAACAGCAGTGGCATTCCTAAAAATTCAATATTAATTGAATCCTCATTTCTTCACTATTTCCCATATATGGTGCTTTTCCATGAGAACCGTGACTCATGTCAACAAATGCCTAGGGAAATATCTTCACCTTGTAAGCTGCAAAATACATTCTACCATCCGGTTAATTTATGGCAGCAATTTGGAAATCTGCTGAGCTGGGCACAGCTAGCTGGCAGTGAGGGCATTGTTATTAAATCTGAGCAACATGTGACAGTAATCTCATAAATTTTTGAGAGAAAATGCATGCAAATTGCAATAACCTAAAATAAAGAAATTAAAGAAAATGGTGCAATAGGTATTTGCGAAAGTTCATTTTTGTGGTAGTTTTATACACATTAATTGGTTATTCCTAATTTTATTTAATGATTGAAGCAGAGATGACATGAGCAGAGACTGACTACTGAATGTGCCAGAGCAAAAGTCCTCGGTTTGGAGCTAATCAGAGGGGCTGGATAACCCTGATGACAACTCCATTTAGCAGAAGCACCTTCAAGGAGCAGAGGCAGACTGTTGAAGTCACAGGTGTCATTTTGTGAGGCTGCTAACTCATGCAAAAACCCACAAACTGTGCCAGGCTTTACCTTGTGTAAAGGCTGGGTGTCTGCAAAGTGCTGCAAAGCGCTCCCAGATGGGAAATACAAAGATTGTGACATACCAGAAAGATAGAGTTTCTACAGATGGGTTTGACAAAAAAATGAACATTTCTTTAATTAGAATTTTCCACAGAAAACATTGCCTTTTGATGAAAAACTCTATTCAAAATGTTTAGAAGCTGTTTGGTTTCTTTTAGCAGCAGCTAATTACTTTATTTCACCAAAAGCTGCTTCAAAATTGGGAGGGTTCTAGCATCACTGTATTAAAGAAAAGCAGCAGTGTTCAAAGAAAAGATGTGGGTTTTGGAAGATTTCATTTAAATAGAGTTTCAGTTTATCTTCAAAAATAATGTGTCTGATGGAAAACTTTTGGTCTGCTCTTTGCAAAGAATAAATCTCACTGCAAGTTGTCAGAGTAAATCCCCTCCAAGTCATTTACAGCAAACCTCTACAAAATATTTTTAGGAAATAGAAACCCCATAAAAATAATTGCAAGTCAGTCTCTAAATATTTGTAAGGTTTTCTGTGTATTGTTCTTTTGACAACGTCAGCAAGTGCACTGCAAAATGTTGATAAGAGCTGCACATCTGACAGTCCAAACCTGAACAGTTGGAAACATCAAATGGTACCTTAAAACCTGTATGGGTACCAGTGTGGAGATGGGCTGTGTGGGATGCAGTTTTCTTAAATGCTGGTTGTAGGTGACTGGGCAGTCTGCAAGACAGGTGTTGTTTTTATTTTTCAGATATCCATAGCACACACTCAGAGGAAAGATGTGTTTTCCTGTGAAGGGTACCTGTGGTGGGATGACCTTGGCTGGACATCTCATGCCCACCCAGCCGCTCTGTCACTCCGCTTCTCAGCCAGACAAGGGAGAGAGTAAGGTGGAAAACAACTCATGGGTTCAGATAAGGCAGTTTATTTAAAGCAAAAGCAAAGTGGAAGCTTGCGCACACAAAAGCGAAAAATAACACGGTTTATGCTCTACTTCCCACGAGCAGCAATGGTCAGCCACGCCTGAGCAGCAGGGCTTCAACACGCGTGACAGTTCTCAGCAGGCAGCCACTGGAGACAATGAATGCCCCCCTTCCTGCTCCTTGCCTCAGTTTTTATACCTGAGCTGATGTCATATGGTATGGAATAACCCTTTGGTCAGTTTGGGCTTACTTGTGTCCCCTTCCAGGATCTTGCCCTTGACTGGGGAAGGAATGTTACAGTGTTGGTGCTGTGTTCAGCAGTAGCCAAAACAGTGGTGTGTTATCAACACCCTTCCAGCTGCCAATGCAAAGCACAGCACTGTGAGGGCTCCTATGGGGAAATGAACTCCAGCTCAGCCAGACCCAGTACAGTACCATGGCCAATTACTGAAAATTACTGGTTTTCCAGATGATCCCTGGCACCTACAATGCCCAAACTTTTTCCTGGACACTGTACCCTCTGGGTAAACTAAACACAGCCAGTGAGGATGAGAAATTGCCTATAAAATGCTGCATATTCTGCAATCTCTTACTTCACTGCCCCTGTCCTGTGCTGCTGTGGCATTGGAGGTGGTGAGAAGAGCAGTCTGGGTGCCTTGGCTGTTCAGGCTTATGGACATCCATGTCCAGCTCATCCTTTTCACATGCAAAATGTGGGCTCGTCCCTATTTTTTGGGCTGCCTAGCCCACAGGCAATTTGCAGATGTCTGTAATCACCACAGATTTTACCCTAATCTGTGCCACTGTGCGCCAGTCTCTGTGAGTGCTGGCCTGTCCTCAGCAGCTCTGTGCAGACATGTCTGAGAATGTGTGAAGTGGTCTGGTATAAAGAAAGGACAAGTAAACCCAGCTCACTCCATCTCCGCTTGAGATAAATGCCCTGGTTGCTTAAGATGTTCCAGCATGTTGGTCTGCAGACAGAGAAGACTTTGTTTATGGAATGAATAACAACAAATTATTTATTATTGCCATTATTTATTGACTAAATATAAGCTGACTATCTTCTTAGGCTGATCTTCATTTCTCAGAACCTGTTCTGACAAGAGGTGTTACAACTTGCGCTGCCTAAAGGTCACTTGGGGGCATTCTGCCTAGGAGGTCCCTCCCTGAATCTTCTTTCCTGATGTTCCCTTGCTTCAAAAGGAGCTGTTTTACTCCTAATCTGTATCCAAGGGTCAATTAGGACCTTCTAGCACATTTTCTGCATTTGCTGGTGAGCTGTGAAAGCAACACATTCCCATGTTCCCCATCAGGCAGGGTGCATAGAGCCTGTCCCAGTCCCTGTGCAAATCTCTTATGCAGAAATGGGGTTTATTTGTACCAGGAATCAGGTTTGGTGACAATTTCAAGCTCAGAGAAGCACAGAGAGGACACACAGAGGATAAATAACCACCTGCAGTGGGGCCAGAAACCAACCTGTCGCTTCTGTGTTCACACGCACAGTACCAGTGTGGGGACCACATATTTCCTCCTGCCCAGGAATGGAGGATGGAGCGCTCTGTCTAGAGAAGTTATCCTCTCTTCTGGTTTCTTGCAGTACACAGATCTTACAACATCCCATCAGGAACAATTTAAGTCAGCAGAGAAAGGACAGAACAAAGCACTGACATGGTTTGTTGAAAGTCAGGGAAGCCTCAGTTACAAAGTGCTGTATTTTTGTCATCTTTGTAGTTTTAAAATTAAAGACTGTTTTACACCATGAAGTATGTCAGGCATAGCTCCTGCTCTACTCCAAAGTTCACTTTCCCAGGGAAACAAAGCTTACACCTATCCCATTGGTCAGTTTCTCACTTTTGATCTCACAGTAATTTTAGCACTCACAGCTAATTTTATCCAGATTTGAAGGGAGGACAGAGCCTTCATGAAACACAGGGGCTTGGAAGAGAAGAGAAACACTATTAGGCTGAGAGGAGTTGGGAATCAGGGAGAGCCATACTGGCCACCAGGTTTCACTACTAGTGCTGCTAGTGTGAAATGGTCAGATATTTCTTATCCCACATCCAGTCTGCCTGGCAGGTACCTTGCAGTCTAACAGGCATTTCACTTTTCTTCCAACCCAGTCCTGTAATGTGAGCAGTCATAAAGGTGGTTAGAAGGGGAAAATCACTGAAGAAGAAACCATCTGCTGAAAAATACAAACAGAAAGGGCAGCCTGGGACTGCTGATGAATGGGATTCCTCCTGAGGCTTGCGAACTAGAAGCATCCTTGGAAAGTGCAGCCAGGATACCTAGAAACTGGAGACATCCTAAAATACCATAGATAAGCAGAAAAACAAGCGACTGTAAAAGCAGCTTATCATGCGAGAAGGTGGAAAACAGTCCATGAAAACAAAATTGCTCTTAAAGAAAACATCATAATGTATTGGCTGCTATAGGTGAAACCAGACATTAACAGCATCTATTCACTGCTTGAAGTAGGTTGTCCTACGCCCTCTTATGTCCATATGTTATATAGAAAAAATATATTTTTTATTCAAAACTAAGCCCCTGTCTCACTCAGAGCTTCCCAGCTGAATCCCACGCAAACTTTCTACACAATCTCACCAGAGTTGCCTGACTAATCCCTGGTTGACCCTGTCAAGTGAGACTCTGTTATCTTTCTCGTTCAGTCTGTCAACCCCTCCTTTGGGGATGGCTGGGTGTGTAGTTCCCACCTAAGACTGGTTTGTCCCTCCTCTTTTGAGATTTTCTTCTGAAATCTAATTTGCTTCATATTAACATATATATTCATTACTTTGCTAATGCCAGGTTGTGGTAATTGGTAAAAATACATAGCTACTTGGTTGCAGTTGCCACTGATTGTACAACAGTACTAATTGGTGTGATCATTGATCGAAATACTATAATACTATTGATTGAGATTGCAATTGACTGATGCTAGTAATATGTAATAGCTTGATATGTATATATTCATTCATATTCACTTTATTAATCATATTTGATAGTGGTGATTTTTGTGGTATATATGGTAATCAGTAATTAAGCAGAGAGACTGAGAGGAAAAAGACCTCCATGCCCTCGAGTGTTATGGAATCCTATGAACCCACGGTCATGATCTCTACACTTAGGTCATGATACCTCATCAGGACCCTATGTTCTCTCACTGCAGAGGGAAGCAACTGTCCAGGAGGTGATGTTTTTCTAAGGGCAAAAACACACTGCATGGTGAGCCAGAGAGAAATGTCTATTTTTAATTCTTTTAAAATGTGTTCTCTTTTTAAGTGATAGCAGTGGTGGACACAGATTAAATAAACTCTGTGATACACTGAAGATGATGCATCATCCTCTGAAATACACCTGCTTGATGAACACTGCTGAACACACAACAATTTGATTCCTTCCAGGTGCTATAGAAATTATTTTTCCCTAGACTTTCATAGCAGATTCCTAAAGTTATGAGTGGGTGGGGAGCTTTGCCCCTGAAATCCCCAAGCAGAGGCACTGGATTTCTGTGCACAGGAGACCAGCATGCTCCATGTAGAAAAGTGGGTGAGCCAGGCTTTGCTTTCACCGCTTGCTTTTCGGATCACCTCTTGCAACACTACTATGAAAATGTCATAAGGCAGAGAAATTGTGTGGGGGTTTTCTTGTCTGTGCTCAGTCCTTCGATGAATCTTGCTACGTGGCAACTGTAGTTTGTAAACACTGAAGCCAATGACATGGCAAACGGGTATTTTTCCCCAGTGTTTATTCACATGATTTTCACAGGAATTCAGAAACCTTTCTTGCATGAGCACATACGATGGTCTGTAGTGGGATCATCAAGGCTAGATGCATCCTGATGCAACACAGAGTGATGAAGTCCTGTGCTGTGGGAAGTCTTTTTGCTTTGGACTACATGACAGGGACACACTGGCTGCTTTGTGGTCCCTAGGCTTGTGCCAGAAGGGCAGTGGGGACCTGGCACTGGCAGTGTGGCACTGTGGCAAGAGGGGATGAAACCACAGTCCCTTTGAAGCATCACACTAGAGCTAACTTGCTTTCACAGCACCTCTGGATAACAATCCATCTCCAGCCTTTCAGGATGCACCAAAGCACATCAGTTGTGAGCAGGACAGACGAGCAGCTTGGAGAGCTGGTATCTGATGTTGGGGTGGCTGCTACAGCACATGGGGCCTTCGGAACCTCCAACATGGACCTTAAATCTTATCAGAAAGATCTCAGCCCATCCCTGAACAGAAAGAGGACTTCAGTGGGTAAGCTCTTGTGGTTTGGGAGTGGTATTTCCCAATTTAGTGCTCTCACTGTGCCGGCACTGACTTCCTGCAGCCCTCCACCCTGCCATGAAGCAAAAAAGGCAAGGATTATGGGTTAAGAACAATTTACTGGAAACGGCAACGAGATAAGGAGGCAAACATTAACAGCAACAATACTAATTAAAAAAAATGTACAAAGAGAGAGGGTGACTTACATGCAAAATTCTCGCCAAGCCCAGGACAATGAAAAACAATGGTGGACAGCCCCTTTGCCTGCCACGCTGTCCTTACAACTGGGAAGGCAGGCCTATCTTCCCAGAAGGGAAAGAAAGTCCCTTTATCCCACCGCTGGCAATGATGTAGGATAGTATCAAATAACATTAGGGTCTTGGCTTCCCTGATATGTCTCCAGGCTCCACCCTCTCAAAGCTACTGTGAAAAATTAACCCCATCTTTGTCCAAAACCGGGTTAAAAAGATAGAGGAAAACAGCTTTGGGGCATCAGTTGCAGAGGCTGAAGAGAAGCTGCAAAGGTCTATGCCAAGCTTTCACCTCTGCTCTCTCCTGTCTTTTCTCACTTCTTCTTCTCTCCTCCACCACACTTCCTCTTCTTTTCATCCCTGTGGTTTGAAATAGCAATGTTGCTTTTTCTTGCTTTGTTTGATAGACTTTCATATATATTTAAATCAATATAAATGAAACTTATCTCTGTATCTCATTGCATATTGATAATACAATAAGGGTGGCATGTATATGCCGTATAAGATATGCATGACACATGATATATTTCTGTTAAACAAATAGCAGACTGATATATATTATATATCAGTATATATATTCTAGGTGTATATAAATGTGTGTGCATATCTTTTTATACATATATACTTAAATTTTTTAAGGCCCACAGCTTTATTAGATTTGATTGGAAAGCCTAATGAAACAGGTAATTCTTTCTACCATTGGTTTCACTGGAATTTATTAACACTGATTACTACTGGTAAGTTAAATAAGAGGTTGATTTAACTAGGGCAAGGCTCCCATTAGGTTTTTACTTGCATTTTCTACCCTGTTAAGCATCGCAGCTGCAGTTAAATCAATTGGCACCATCTGTCAGGATGCCTATTTTCAGTTGCCTATCGGTAGAACCTAATCTCAGTTAATGTTTCTGTTTATGCTCTAGCTTGTCTGCCAGTGGCTGCATAAAGGATTCTCACTTCCCTCATCAAAATGTGAGCATGAAACAAAAACTGAACAGGGGTCTCCAGCAACAGTATTTTTTTTCTCCTTAAAGAAGCAACAGCAGGGGACCAGACCTGTGCTCTGTGATATGTTTTGTATGCCCTATGGAGGCATGTGTAGCAAGAGCTGACTGTATACTCTCTTGGGTATGCAAGCTCTTCTCTTGGGGTACAGTGGTCAGGGCAGGTCAGTGAGGCAAGATAGAGAACAGGAGTTAAATTTTCCACGGGATGAAGTAAAAGTGAATTTTACATTACCTGTAAGACAGCCAAAATATTATGCATGATTTGTTTTTCCAGAGGTACCAAACACTGAAGTCAGGGGAGGTGAAGGCACGAAGAACTTCAGCAAATGAGGCCCAAAGGGCATCATTACAGAGAAAACATCTGTGCACACATACTGAGCTGCCACCCAGCAGTAACCACCTTCCAGCCCCATGCAAAAGTGCACCTTGTGTTTATTTCAAGATGCCATGGGAAGGCTGCTTCCCATCCAGCCCAGATCAAGTGTGTCCACAGAACTCTCACAGTCTCGAATAAGCAGCACGTGGTTGTGTCCTCAGCTTCCTACCTGCATGAAGACCTTGCAGTCGCCTGTGGACCACCGGCAGGATACATTCCACCAGGGTGTGCTCTGCCCCAGTGTGCCAACAGGGCATTAAATCCACAGCTGACCTCCAGCTTTGTGCATGCTGCAATCTCTGAGGGCAGCTTTGTTTAATGCCATGTTTGAAGAACCATTTCAAGATTGAGGCCACTCTTTTAGCAGTGTGGGGACCTTCTGCCACCTTGTACCTCTCATGGATTTTTTTCTCCTGCAGACCCCCCAGGGCAGGACACAACCACTTCTGGTTTTGCACAGCAATTTGCACAGGGGCACCTGAGGCAGCCCTAAGGCTCCCTCTGGCTTTGTCATCAGGCAGGTAACAACAACTTTGTACAATGTAATAGATTTCAGAAAATGGATTGGTAATACAGTGTTACGAAAAGCCTTGAGGGGGAAAGAAAAGGGTTGATCTTTGGTTCCTGGCTGCCTGGTGATGCTTTGGTGAGCAGTCTGAAAGCACTTCCTGTTTTTTATATGGGTTTCCCCCTTGTTTTGCAGAGAAAGTCTGTTTTTCTACAAAATGAAAGGAAAATAGAAGTGTTACTAACTCAAAATGCAAGGTGTCATTTTTACAGAGATCTTCCTGAGAAACAGACAAGCACTGAATCAAACCAAAGCAAAACATCTTCTCCGTGGCCCTGAGAACAAATGATAGAAATCACTAGTTCCAGCTGAAGGTGAGCAGAATTGATTCGCAACCAGAAGAAACTGCTTAACTGTGCATGAAAGGCTCGATCCTGCTGTGCTGACTCATGAAAATCTGCTGCTTAAACACACAGCCCAGCACTTCAGATAAGGTGTTTTTCCAATGCTTGAGATCTCTGTTCAAAATCAGAGCAATGACTCTGTGCCCTGCATTTACCAACATGTGCATATGTGTGCATACATCTCCATGGTGGAGCCTAAGTGGGCTTCTCACAGCTGTGGGAGAGCAGGCAGTCTGACGTTTTAAAGGTGTGTGTCTGCACACAGACCTTTATTCACCATGCCCAATTCAAACATAACCACTGGGCTTTTCAATCTGTCTGGAAAATCAAATTCAGCTATTTCACTGTGCCCACAGGCACCCCTCTGAGCTGGGTCACACCACACACTAAGGAAACCCAGACACTACCCTCAAAACCCATATCCTGTGCTAAAAAACTGGTCTCCCAGAATTTCAGAAACTGAGGGCAGGAGGCAGAGTGATTAATTTTCCTAATGGAAAGACCATTAGGAGATGGTCCCATCTGTGGGATCCTACTGATATTTACTAGGATTACCATTGTTTCTGAAATGCAGATTGACCTGAAAAGGGAAGTGAGGAGTGGATGGAAAAAGTTGCAGAAGATACCAAATTATTCAGGATACTTAAACCTGAATCTGACTTTGGAGACCTGCAAAACTACTTCATGGTATTAAGTGAGAGGGCAATAAGCAAAAAACCTGATAAGCACTAAAAAAGGCTGATAAACACCAAACAATACACCTAGGACAAAAAAGATGTACAAAATGACAGGCTTGCTTCTGCTCAGGAAAGTGTCTTTGTCATCACTGTGAAAAATTCTCTGAAAATATCTATGAGCACTCAGAAGCTTTTAAAAGGCAAATTAAA
>NW_020956374.1:194990-245440 GCF_003031625.1 Empidonax traillii
AAAAAAAGTGACTGGAAGGATCCCACGAAGACAAGGAGTGGCTTCCACTATTAGAGAGCATCCTGAGTCTGGAAAAACAGCCACAACAGAAGCCTACGGACATGAGAGGTGCAAAACAAGAGGCAGGTTTTTTATCCCTGCCACTAAGTTCTGCAGGAGCCACGAGTGCAAAGATGCCACTCTGGGCTGAGACAAATTCACAGAGCTTTGACTCTGTATATGGTTGCCAGGATGCAGCTCTGGCTTGGGGAGATCCCATGTCCCTGACTGCTGGAGGCTAAATGAGATCTTTTCCCTATTTTTGCAATCTATTTTGTACTTTTGTTGATGGCCATTTCCACAGGCAAGACACACTCCAGATGGGCCCTTGAGCTGACATTCCCTTCTTTTCTTCCATTACACATTTTTGCACTGAGTGTATCTGGACAGAGAAAGTTGTTGAGATATACAGAGGTAACCTAATAGAGTTTAAGCATACTAAAGACAAATCTTGCTAGTGCTCTCTTAACCTAATGTATCCACTGAAGATAATCCTGTTTCCTCAAGGATTCACACACCCTACAGATTTGTACTGATTTATTGGCCATGATTTATTTATGATCTAAGAAGTGGTTGATATAGACATTTTTTGCAAAACCATTATAGAAGCCTCACTTTGATGGCTTCCTTCTGGCCAGAATTCAAGTTTAAATAGAATATAAATTATTATATTGTGCCTCAAAGACTTTCTATTTTGATTTTTTCGTTTTCCTTTCACAGTCTTGAGGGACAACGAGCCTGTAGCAGTGTGTGAATGAAGGTGTAACAGTGCAATCTTTGATGACTTTTGTATGCAGTCTCAGCAGGAGACTGTGCTATTTTCCCCAAAGTAATTTTTATTATTATGTTGTGTTATTTAAAAGCTCATAGAGACCCATTTCTATCCTTATTAGTGGTTATTGGTGTCTTTATCCAGAAGTGAAGAAAGATGAGACACCTTGACACTGTGTGGAAGTCATTCACTTCAGCACTTTGGGGCAGAATCTGCCCTGATCCATAGGGGCACAAAAGCCATGTTTCTCAGCTCCTGCTGGAACCTGACAGTTTTTTACTCCTCAGTTTTTTACACCTATCTGTCTCATTCTGACAGTGCAGAGGGATAGTCAAATCTGGTCTCGAACTGGACTTTTTTCAGAAATTCTTCCTGATTGGATGTGTGGTGTCCCATTGAAAGCAACTGAGGTAGCCTTGGGTCATCATCACTGCCCGGTTTATCCCTGTTGGTGGATAAAATTGTTGTCTACCTATTTAACCAGTTTGTTGTTGCCACTGGGCTTTATTTGAAATTTTTTTTGCTTATTTGAAATAATAGCATGGATGCCCATAAGATTGTCACCATTTTGTGTTAGAAAGATATATCATTATTTTTTGTTCCTCTAATGTATTAGGAGAGCATTTTTAATCCTGAAGGTTTCAATAAAATGTATAAATACAACTGACAATAAAACAGCTCTGCTGGTTTCATTTTTTATTGATAGTGCTACTTTATCCCTACTGAAGTCGATGGATTTCTAGCAGAACAAGCAGCAAAGAGGCCATCACAGCAGAAACTACCCCCATGTGAAACTGGGTACTAAAAGCTGTACAGCATCCTCAACACATGGTCCTAGATTGACTGTAGCAGCTATTTTTAAGGTCAGCTATTTTTAAGAAAGATTACTCATGGCTTTTTACTGTGTAAAAACCGTGTGAATTTGAAGTGATTAATGAATGGAAGATAATATGTGGGGATGGGGCAATCTCAGCTCATAATTTGACACAGGTTTTATGTGAGTAGAGCATCAAGTGTGGAGCAGTATTTGTAAGAGCGAACCGGGCCCAACAGAGGTTTCTCACTTTAACCCTCTTGCTTTGTGTGTACAAAGTGCCTGCAAGTTTACTCACCACAGTTTTAGAAATCATCTCTCCCACCTTCCTACCACTGTACCCATGTTTTACCAAATGCTTCAGTACTCCTTTCACACTCTTGGCCAGGCATTAAGCAAAAAACCTACTGGTGTGGTAACAGCTTACTCATAGGAAAATGTTGATAAGCTGAGGAAACACACATAGTGTTAAAAAATGGAAAGGTGACGGAAGAGGCGTGAGCAATCCCCCTTGTCACACCGCCTCTTCTCGTCACGGGAGAACAAAGAGGCTTCAGAGAAGATCATAGGTCTCCAAAGGGTTCTGTAGTGTGCAAAGTAAAGGCTGTTTCAAGAAATATTTTTTCCACTCTCTGCTGTGGGGCTGGCGGAACAGCTGATGCAAATGCTGTGGGGCCTGGGCAAAGGGAGGGTGGAAGGGGCTGGTGAGGGGTCTGCGGTAGGAAATGCACCATGTGTGCATCCCTCAGCCCACGAATCCAGGGAGGGGACTCCATCAGAAAAACTCCAGGAGCTGTGTTACTGTCATTATTCCCCTAACCACAAAAACATTTTGCTAGAAACTTCGTGCAGTGACTCACCTCGCTGACATGCACTTTGCCAGTGTGTCAGTGGGTGGCATGGAGAGCCTGATCTGGTCAAACTGGAACACTGTGTGTACCCTGGCAGAAAGCAGTGGGCTGAGGTGGTGTGTAAAGTCAACAGTCACCGATTGCTGTGCCAGGCAGGGGAATCACACTGCTGCCTCCATGGCACCTGTCATGGCACCTACCACCCACTTCCCTATGGCATGGCATAGTAGTCTGGCAGGACACGGGCATTCCCAATAGGCACAACACACCCTGGACACACCACTGGCATCTGATCAGCGTGCCTTGCACCAGTTCCAGGATCAGCCCCTGCACTCCTGAAGCAGCCTGCAGGGATTCAGCTTATACCTGTGCTGCACACGGCAGCTGCTCAGGCACGGGCTGCTGCAATGTCACTAACTGCCTAATTGCATCATCCCTTATCCTTCAAAGCCACCAATACACTAGACATTTGATGTAGAGAAAGCAGGGAGGGAAAACAGTGTTTGTGGAAGAAAAAGAGGACAGTCGAACAGATGTGCTGCTCCCATGCATGGTAGATGTGTTGCCCTGTGCTGAAGGCAGCAGAGAGCAGCAGAGAAATGTTGAGTGGAGGAGCTCTGTGAAAGCACTCAGCACTGATGAGGGAGCAAGACCCAGCACCCTGGGACACAGATGGGAAAGGCCCCCAGAGGCCATCAATCCACCCCACTGTCATGGCCATGCCCAGCCCCAGGTTTGTGTCATGGCTTAGTGAGAGTGAGAGTAGCATTTAAGGGAGGACCGAGTACTGCAGATATTGGAATAGAGATGATCTCCCCTTCCAGAGCACTACGGCTGATACCAATGCACACAGGCAGGTGCCCAGGGTCCCAGGGCTTGTGCCCAGACAGCGAAAACACGAAGGAGCATCACCAGCTCCACCAGCTTCCAAATGTCTCTCCAAATATGTTAACTAGAGTGTTTCTAGAAACTAAAACCTGAACTTGGATTGAAGCCAGGATGTGCTTTTCTGCTTTCTGTGCTTTTGAAAGAGGACTTTTCATTAATTTTATTCTTGAGCTGCTAAATGACGGGGTGATTTTGTCATGATATTCCGATTTATTCAACCCTCCCTCCCTTTTATTTAACTGTGCTTTGAATTTCAAACTATGACCACAAAAGGACAAAACAGTAGCCAGTACAGCACCTTTATTGTACATGTACTCTTTGCAGGGCCATAATCACTGCCCAGCTCCTCTTATGAGGTGACATCTGCCAGGGTGATTAGAGCAAGTCCATGCTTCGCACCAGGCAGCCCAGCCTCACTGCATTTCTGCTGCAGATAATGAACTTGCCTGAGTTGTTAAGAGACATGCTGTCCTACTATGCCATCAAGAATTAATGGGGAAGAAATTAGTGTTTCCTAGCTGACACTAGAGAAAGAAATGGCATTTCACCATTTCATCAGTCACAGACTCTCTGTTGAGTGTAAGGATACCAAGGCAGTGCTAATGTTGACACTGCAAAAAGTCACCAGGAGTCTTGCAAAACAATGGTGTTAAGGGAAATGCCTGGTCCTAATTCTACATTCCCAGGCTTCATTTACATCAAGAGAAGCCTCTAATGGGGATAGATGAGAATTTCCTCTTGGAATGATTTCTTTCCAAATATGCAGCTTTGTTTTGTAAACTGTGAGAGAAATTAAAATAGAAGCACCATCTGATGCACCACACACCCCAGGGACTGTTTCTGACCTGGCATTGCCAGTCTCTCCCAGGCTCTCTTCCCCATGACAGCACAGCATCCTCAGATTTTAGGGACAGGAAGCAGCTTGCTCTGTGTGGGCAACGCAGAGGGGACATGGAAGCAACCCAGCGTTTGTGAGAAAGCGAGCCCCACTGCTCAGGTCCCCATGCAGAGACTTGGCTGCCAGCCAACTCTGTCCCTCTAGCAATGAGTTTGGGAGGTGGTGGCAAGCGCAGTGGCAGTCCAAAAGCTGAGCAACCTGTGAAAGGGGCAGCTGCTTCTTCTTCTCCTTGCATTGATGTTGCTCCTGATGACCAGCTGCCCAGACACGTGCCTTTCTGAATGAGAAATTCTTGTTCATGTTTTGGGTTAATCCCACTTAAAGAACCTCACAGAAATGAGAATTTGAGCTTTCATGAGTTTGAGTGTTTTGTTTTGCAACATGCTGTGAAAAGTAAGGAGGAAAACACACATAGCTATATTCATCTTACTCCAGTTCAGTTTTGCTCCTGATTTGGAGCAAAAACTGGAGTCATTCACTTCACTCTAAGCTGCTGATCTGCCAAAATACCACAGAAAGTCTAACAGCATTGCTGAAAGCAGGAAGTAGCAGAAATTTCTGGAGCGAGATTGTTCTCGTGACCATTCTGTGGCAGTTCTACAGATCCAAAAGTACAAAGTTCACATACAGTTCAAGTATTTCTTGAACATTTTATTGGAGTGAAACTACTCAGCATTTGCCATTTACTCACTGCTAGGTCTCTATAACTCAAGGGGTGTTGGCTGCCTCTTTCCCTTATGTTCCTCAGTTGTTCCCACCTTATGTCATCAACCTAGATTGGTGATCGCATTTGCAAGAACACTGAGTCTCAAAAGGTCAGAGATTCAAGGGGCCAAGCACATAGCAGATCTCCCAGACTCATCTTAAGTGCATTCCTCAGCACAGTAAGGATTCTCTGGTCCTCAACAACCCCTAAGGTAATAGCTGGTAGGAGGGATGGAAATATGCAGACTATGGGGTTTGGTGTGCCCAAGTCCTCACTGTATAGGTCTCTTCCCTATTTTTCTAACCATTTGTAATACGGAGTTTCCAAACAGTAACTCTTGCAAATACCTGTTGAGAGGCTCTTGTCCCAGAAATGCAGAAAGGAAGTAGGATAAATGCCTCAATGAAAAGGAAAATGTTCAGAAAAATACTGACTGAGTGTAGCCAGCTAACTCCAGGTGCTCGTGGAGTCGAAGTGTGGTGTTGTGCACAGCCATTTTCCTGGCAGTTCATGCTCCCATTCCCAGCCCATAGCCCAGGAGGCTGATTGCTGGAGCACATCAGGAATAGGCAGCACCGAGGTACTTAAGATTTTATGCTCCTTTCCATACTCCTTGGCATTGACCAATCTACTTAGAGCCTTGCAGCATCTAAGGGCATGAGCAGGACAGTAACATTCACCTGGCTTTGGAGAAGTTGGGTTAGCTAAGCATGCAGGTCGACTGTCTCCAAGCATGGACACATGCAGATTAAGTCTGGATTTCTTGCCCATTCTTGAAGGCAGGCAGCTGTATCTCCATTTGTGATAACCTGATACTTCTTCCCCTGTTACAGCTATAATTTTCCTGGGTGGGATGCTTGCCTTGTGATCTATGTTTTTGGATGTTATGGCTAATGTGATTTGTTCATACTAAAAATAAGGTCAGGAAAAATATTCCCTGCTTTGCCATTAAAAAATAAAAAGTCAATCTTTCTTCAACAAGTTCTTCTGTCTTTTGATTTGTAGTTGAGACTGAAAATTGTGACTTGAATCTCAACCTAGGGAGAATTCTTGTATAAAAGTAGTCATTGCATTAAAAAATCCCAGAAAAAACTTAAAGGTTGTGAAGTCCATCGATCATATGTTAGAAAAGGCCAGGTTTTAGGTTTTCTGTTAGTTTTATTCTTTGAAATTCTCTCCCTTCTTCTCCATTCAGCACATCACACATAGCATTATCCTTAATTACAGTACTGCGTACTAGTTTTCTTCTACTCCCTGTGGAGTTGCTTAGGAAAATATCCCACTGATCTGGTAGCTAATTCCAGGAAATAAATTACACTAAGTCGTTTATACCTTTGTATCTAAGACAACACAGTAAGTAGGGAGGAATCATTCGCAGTACCTGTGCATTGTTTCCATTCAGAGGATGAGAGGATTACAGCTGGGTAGCTTTGATGCACATTGCCCAAAACACAGCAGGAGGCAACTTTTTTCCAACCAGCACTTAACCCCAAAGGTCTCTTTTTGGGCTTTCCTCTGTGCCATCCTCTTGGTGTGTCATGCTGCCTTTTCTCCTGCTTCTGAAGGGTTTTGCCTTCTCCCTCCTTCCCAGGCAGTGATGGCCTTTCATCCATCCTGTTTAAGCTATGAGTGGCTTTGCCTGCCCACTTTGGTTTGGGGAGCGACTTTTTGCTCTCTTAAATTTTGGAGATCAGGTTTGCAGCAGGAAGTAGCTTTCCCTTGCAGTTCATAAGGCTGTTATGATGCTGATTAGGCAATTAAGAACATTGTTGCACACTGGACACCTTTCTTCCAAGACTTTGCAGTGAACTGCTGTGTATTTTCCTCATCCTTTCAAGTCTACATTTTTCACTGTAGTAGTTGCTGCCTACATATCCATCTGATTCTTATATGTTTGGTAAAACAATACGGGAAGATGTTAAATATGTGAATATTTTGAACAAGTTTCGTGTTGTATTCTCTTTTGTCCTTCTATTGTTAAGGTAAATTATTTCTGCCTCGGAAAAAAGCCTTATAGATAGCTGTGGGGACTGGAGGAGGAACCCAAACAAACAAAAGAAAACCAAAACCCACAAAAAACCAAACAAAAAAAGCAGGAAACTGCAAGAAGTAAAAACAAGAACAGAACATCGACAGAACACTGAGAACATATTTTATCACAAGAGGGCAGTGTATGTTAACAAGTGAGGAAATAATCCAAGTGTCACAGGAGGTTAATCCCTTTCTTTTAAAAATGTCCAAAAATTCTGCTGCCAGTGCTAAAGGAAAAAAAAATGCAGAAAATTAGCATAAGATAGGAAACAGTGTCTTGTGAAGTTTATTGTTCACTGGGACTGAAGGAATCTGTGCCTGCTACTGGGTGTTGTGATTTTGTAAGAGAAGTGTGGAAGCTCTGAGTGGCACAGGAGGCACTGGTTACTCCCATTTTCCCATTTCCCTGGCAGACAGTGATGCTACCTGGTGAAATGTCATTCATTTTGCTAATGTATCATAACACCATCAGAATGACCAACCTCACATCAGATATATTTATCCTGGGAACAAAGAAAGAAATGGAGATGGGGTAATACAATTAATTGTGTTACATCAAGGGCTAATTTTGCACCTCTGTCTCTGATATTTGTCTTTCTTAACTATGTAAATTTGAAATGTGCAGTGTTAGTTAGATTTTCATAGAGCTACATAACCTCCTCTGTGCTACACTGTCTGTTCATGTTTCAGGTGACTTGTAAGCCATCCAAGTGGTGCCTGCTCGGAAGTCGCATCTCTTCATGTGTGAGGAAATCCATAGAGTGTTTCAAGGAACTACTGAAAAGCACAGAGTAACTTTGCCACCATCTGCTTAAAGGTCAGACAACTCTGATACTGGCTCTTTACGGACAATTGCCTCTACTTGCCTAGGAACAACAAACTTCTATAGAGAAGAACTCAGTGCTTGAGAAGGGAGTGACTGTGAGAAGTTACCTCTCTCTGTCATGCTCACCCGGAAGGCACCATCACAAGGCATACACCCAGTGCCGCCACTGCCAGCCCTGTCTGGGACCTGAGAGCCTGCAGCTGTGCAGGACTCAGTTCACTGGCCCATTTAAACCGCCCTGATCTTGTATTTTAGAGCTTGTGAAACAGGGTGGGTGCAGTACAAAGTGGTATGCTTAGTCCAGTGTGGAAAATCCACAGACTTGCATAAAATACGCCATTTCTCAGTCTGTTTATCATCAGGAAACAGAAATATAAACCCAAGAGCAGATTTAAAGGCTTTCCTTAGAGAGACAGGGTGTCCATTAAAGATGGTTATGCGCGTGAAGTTTCAGAGGCCAAAATATACACATTTATCCATTCAAAGGCTGTTCTCTTACTTAATCTAATACAATGTAATTCAGTATCAAGACTTAAAAGATAACTGTAATGCCACGGGACCATGCAGTGCTGCCAGCTTCTGGCTGATGAGTAGCATTGCCCTCTTTTGAGGAACGAACATCTGGCATCAGTGGCATGCTGCAGTGCAGCCAGCTAAAATATCCTCATGGCTTCCACTGGTCTAAACCAATTTTTACTGGAATCTATTTTAAAAGTGACATTCCTGATAATGTAATTCATGTGTAAATCATATCTCAAAATATTTTCAGATATTTACAGGCTCAGTGGTGCAGCAACGTTCCTCTAAGGACCATTAAAAAGTAAAGTATATATTTGTCAAACAGAGAAAGGAAACCAGGTAGCAATCAATACAAACTAAAGCTATTCAAATTTGGAGAATAAGGGAAGCTAAAGAGAAGTCTATAGCACAAAAAAAGAGATAAGTATTAATATGAAATAAAGCAATATATTTGATGCGGAGAGTAAAGTGTTTAGAAATTATAAGGAAAAGGAAAATATCAGCAAATATTTCTGACATATTTCAATAGGGAAGAGGTGGTGCACTTGACTACACGAAGATGATGGAGCATTTTTCAGTCCATGAATACCTAAGGAAGCAAAAAGAAGTTGTATTGCACAAACATCTGTGCCACTGACAACAGTATTTGAGAAATACTGTAATCCTTTAGTAAATTACAGTAGGACACTGGTGAAGTGTCAATATTGTGTTAATACTGAAAAAGAAACAGAGAATGATATATGAGATTATTGGCTGGTAACTCTTCCTGAACAAAATAATTGAAAAGCTCATAAGGAAGTCAACAAACATAACCTTAAAAATGAGAATGTGACTCATTCCTGTCAGTTTACGGAGAAAAAAAATTTGCTACTAAGCAAATCACTTAGTATCACTTAGTATCACTTCCTATTAAAAAAAAAAAAAAAAAAGCTCAATAATATACTAATAAATTGCACTGACTGGAAAGAGAACTGGCTTAAAATATGATTGTCCATAAGAAATTTTTTCCAAAGGAGATGCTAAAGCAGTCCTATGCAGAGATCACTACTCAGACTAAATCCAGGCAAACATATATAAAGCTGGTTTTAATAAGTGAGGCCTATTTAAATCAGAAGCATTTTAATACAGACAGTGTAAAACTCCACATCTAAACTAAGGAATTCAGACATACAGAGAAATGACTACATGCTGGAAAGTGATAACTAAAACCAACGAAGTCCACAGAGTGAAAGTTTAGCATAAATTTCCAGTGTGATAATATGGAGAGAAAATCAAATTACAGTCCTCAGATTTTCTAAAAATAAAATTAGCAAGAAAATGAAAGGAAGTGGCTTTATTTCCTGATGAGGTGTCGATAACAATTAACATGGTGACTGCAATTTTGATATTGATAAGTTGAAAAGAACCATGACAGATACTCAGAATGTTGAGAGATCATCTTTGAGCGAGAGAATCAGAATAAAAAATCTGCTTAGATTATCAGAGCAAAATTGAGAAGTGACTCAATAGAGATTAGTAAGAAACTTGTCAGGCGGAAAAAAGGGTAATCAAGGCCTTGTTTACATCGAAGGTTGTCAGGAGAAACAGTCCAAAGGTTTATCTGGCTCTACAGCCTCTAAATATATGCCTTTCAAACTTCTGTGGCAGAGTCTGATCCTTTTCATTGCAGCTATTTTTTGCCAAGTTCCATGTAGACACTGATCTGTTCTTTGTGGTGACCAGCAACAGAACCCAAGGGAATGGCCGAAAGTTCTCTCAGGAGAGGTTTAGGGTGGATATTAGGAAAAGGTTCTTCACCCAGAGGGTGGTCGGGCACTGAAACAGGCTCCCCAGGGAAGGGGTCACAGCATCAAGCTTGACAGATTTCAAGGAGCATTTGGAGGATACTCTTGGGCACATGGTGTGACTCTTGGGAATGGTCCTATGCAGGATCAGGAGATGGATTCAGTGATCCTTCTTGGTCTCTTCCAAGCTTATTCTGTGATTTTGTGATTCTGCGATGTCTACTCTTAATTCTTCAGATTCCTGTACAATTAGTATCTAAGTATCCATAACAGAGTATTAATTCTGTTACATATCTGTTATAGGACAGGATGAATCACCACTGTAGACTGCTCTACAATGTAGAACATTGTAGTTTTGTTGCAAATTCATTGTGGATTCAGCATAAATTCATCTACACTGTGGAAGACCAACACTGGATGTATGGTTAGTCATGGCCTCATGCACTG
This sequence comes from Empidonax traillii, assembly GCF_003031625.1. Classification (NCBI taxonomy): domain Eukaryota; kingdom Metazoa; phylum Chordata; class Aves; order Passeriformes; family Tyrannidae; genus Empidonax; species Empidonax traillii. The sequence goes on from NW_020956374.1 coordinate 205,566, forward strand.
TCAGCAGCACTTGAAGACAGCCATGGTATAGAGCAGGGCTGGCTCCAAAGGATGCCATGAGATTTGAAGAACTCTTCTAAGAGGGCACAACCAAAATGACTGATCAGCCTTCATAGGCAGAGCAGCCAGATGATATCTGTAAACCACAGAAAGATTTTGACCTCACTGACTTGACGATCCTTTGTTGAGGACATCTGAGGGTAAAGTAGAAGGAGCAAAATATGGTGGGAAAAAATTGTTGAGAAATCATAGGAACATCTCTGAAAGTGATTGGTAATAATAGATGTCTCAATCTTTAGGCAGCCAACTCTGATATGCATGCTAGGAAATCATGCCATAGAAGTTATAACCTTGGGTAGACAAAACACCATTGTATAGACTAGCCACCAAAATCATTAGGGTCAAATCTCTCCCTGTTTGGGGAACCAAAGAGTATCTACTGGTTTGGTTCTATTCCTTTTCTCAGTCATATTAACATGACTGAGGGATTATTTTATTGATAATTGCTTTGATGATTAAGTAATATGACTATGCTATCTGGATTTGAGAGATTGCATATGCTCTGGGTAACAATTCTGTTGTTGACACCGGTGAAGGTCTTTAGACCACACATTGCTTTGTGCTGTAGTGCAATATGAAAGAGGAATTTGTTTTAGAAAAACCTGTGTTTCCTATGTGTGCATGCTGAGTATTCCCCTCCTAGCAATTTGTTTATTTGCAGAAAGAAAAGTCTTTGCATTACTGATCAGACTTTTCAGTTACTAATTATTATAGAGGCTCTTTCCAAGAGAAGGGCAGAAAAGGATGGCTTTCTCCATCTCTGCTCTACATTAGAGACTTCTGCATTTGTAATACTGAACTTATCTAGTTGCTGCTTCTCCTTACACAGCTCAAAGGAATTTCTAATACTTATTAGATTACTTTACCCTGTGGAGAGGAATTGTGATTTCTTCTCTAAATAAGATGAGCCCATGCTTCCTAAACTGAGCTTTTCCCTAAAAAACTTGCAGAGATTCCATGCACTGAGTGTTCAAGTGTTTGCTAATATTTTGTATTTTCAAACTGAAGATATTCAGATACCATTATGATTGGGTGGATGATAAAACCCTTAAACAGCTGAAAGAGAAAGATACTGTTCTTGCACAGGACATGGGTTTGTGAAGTGTGGTTATTTGTTGTCTAAAAAAAATAATAGTTGACCTAGTTTAATTAAATGTGGGTTGAGGTTCAACATTTGAAAATTGTTTACTAAGAAGTTATACTGCTTTAAAAAACCAATACAAAACAATCATGCCACGCAAACATGTGTACTGTATTTCCTTTAAGATAACAATGCTGAAAATGCAGGTGTTTTAATACTGCAGTTTAACCAGAAGGTGTTATTTATATGTCACTTTTACCAAGAGAGCGAATGTCTCTCTGAAGCAGGCGACATCTGAGCACAGTTTCATTCTTCATGAGTAAATTCTCCTTTCATATGCCTACAGTAACTGGTAAGAGAAGGCAGTGATTTAGAACTTTATTTTACAAAACTCAACTTGAAAATCATGGTTATGTGCAGCTTTAGCTGTACAGCTTTAGCTGACAGCATTAGTTAACGAAATGCTTTAGAAATGCATCCTAATCCATGCAAGTAACTTCCACCATGAGATCTACCTGTTACAAGATACAACCCTAGAATGAAAATGCAGCGTGTTCTGATCATTGCCAGTGTGAGTCAGGTGTTAACTAACAACTACTCTACATCTGCTGCCATGCTGACAGTGATCAAAAGTTGTAAGCAGCAACAGGATGTTTTGGTGGTCTTTATTAAGGACTGTAATAATGAGTCTATTCATGACCTTTTTCCCTCTAAGTGGTGACATTAAATATCAGCCTTGGCTCTGAGGACTGGGAGAGTATAGAATGGGCCTTAGGATGTTACTGCCACAACAGTTGACTCCAGCTGCTGATCTGCTCTTTTTGTCTCTGCACTGATTACCAGAGAAAGGCCTGGTAATTAGAGATTTCATAACTCCTGCATTATTTCTTTCTCTAGACAGTCCTAGGACCCTTGTTTCAAACACAGATAATCACCGACTTAGTAGGCAACAGGGTGAGGCATCCATTTACAAAAAATAAAGTAGGATAACTGGGTAAGCATGTGAAGAACAACTAGGTCCACGGCCTGACAGGGTTGTTATTATCACTCAGATGTGGTTTTCCTCCAGGGATTTCCATTCCTGAGTAGTAGAAAGGGTGAAAGGCATAGGTGTTGGTACAGCTATGGCAGGCACTGGAAACTTTGTGAATATTTGACCAGTACATTTTTTCAAAAACTCACAGCCCCTTGAATCCATTTACTCGTGAATTCTGACTCAACAACTTACTACTGTTGGGATGGCAGCAAGTTCTGCTTATTTGTAAAGTCCCAATTTTTTATTATTTCTTTTGGAGGAATCTCGTATTTAATAATGCTCTCAAAACACACCTGTTCTGATCAACTGAGTGGATTGGCTGGATGCTAAATGACATATTCTCTGTGAACTTAGAGCACTTCCTACCATTCCTTGGCACTGATTTTTTGGAATCAGAGTTGCTAAATGCGTGTATTTTTTCCAAAAGTTTAGAAAGCAACAAGAAGCAATTTTATGCCCAGAATCTCATGTCAGTTCTAAACAGTGACACGGGAAAAATGGCTGGATTATGCAGGAAAAAGTGAGCTATTGATGGGACAGATCACCACATAACAAGAAGGAAAATTCCTACTTCACAGACATTTTGAAATAATTGAATTTATTTGGGCTTGGTAAACCTGAAATGATAGCAATTTTAAGTGCTTTGAGAAAACAAAAACAGTATTTACCAGGAAAATTCTAAATATATCTTGTAAAAAAACAGTGGAGTCTCAGAGTTATATAATATTTATACTTATGTGGGTATGGCTAAAATATCCAAGCCTAACTCATCATTCTCATGTTAGTCTGATGTAACTTTATCAGGAAAATGTTATGAATTAAACTTGCCCTGCAACTGAAGCTCCATCATAGGGTTCTGGTCCAATTTTACCGAAGTTTGAATATTAGATCATTGAAGGACATTCAATGAGATGATGAATCTCGAGGGATATATTTTATGTTGATGGGATTTGCTCTGTCAGAGAACAAGACCTTCTTCAGGTCATCTCCCTTTCTGACTCCTTTCTGAAATCTTTGAAGAATCAGAGAGAGTTTCCAAAAAAATAAAAGGGTCTACTTCTTGTTGCTCATGGTCAGGCCCATACATGAAAAGAGCAGGAAGAAATGGCAAGACCCTTTAAAACACATCAGATACCTTCTCTGAAAATTTAATGCAGTTCTCTGCTGCCTCACATTCGTCACTTTCTCTAGATGCCATCATATGTCACCAAATTCTGAATCTTTAAATTTTGAAGACTTGGCCAGTTGCTTCCCTAGAGTTGCTCTTTTATAACTATGGACTAACTCTACCCTCCATCAAACCAGTAAGTCTTCATAGCACCAGTTGTATTTTCCCTTTCCATAGTTACTAAATAGAGACCATGTCATTATAAGAAAGAATGTCTTATCTCTTATCTACCATTGCAAATGCAATTTGAAACCCCACTTTACATGTGGGTGGAATGAGAAGCTTTTCTATGAGTCTGCACTAGACTAATATAGCTTAAGAGAAAAGCTTGTTTAAGATGAAGTCCAAATGCAGTTTCAAGATAAGAATCTCCTTAGTGAGATAAGACTGTCACAAAATACATGCTGGTTTTAGATCAAAAGTAACTGCTTACTCATTTTTGAAAGCTTATTTCTAAACACAGACACATAAGATACTTTCCTGTGTGTCTCTCGACTGAAACAACACAGGGTGAGGTGTATTTGTAATCAGCAGGTTTTAGAAGGTGTAGAACCGTATCTACGCCTGAATAATCTGACAAGAATAGTTGTCTTTGGTCATATTAAACAAACTCCAATTTGTAATAAATTAACCTCACAGCGACACTCAGACACCAATTTGCTTTAATGTCCTCTCCATTTCCTATATCTGTGCATGTTCTGTTTTTCTATTTAGTCTCTACCAGGTGCATTTGACTAGGGCAGCATTTTGAAACTTTCGTATGGTTTAGGAGCCCAAAATAGAGATGTTATTTATTGCAAGAGAGCAATGCTTTGCAAAGGTGCAAAGATGGTAATTCTGCAGTTGTGACTCTGATGTACAGAGCTTCTGGATGTGTAGAATCACAGAATCATCAAGGTTGGAAGAGACCTTTAAGGTCATCAAGTCCAACCATCAACCCAGCACTATCACTGTAATCCCTAAACCGCTAGACCGTATCACCCAGCGATAGACCCAGACACCTCTTAAACACCTCCCAGGGTGGTGACTCCACCACCTTCCTGGGTAACCTATTCCAATGCCTGACCACCCTGACAGAGAATTTTTTTTCTAAAATTAGATTGATATCTAATCAGAATCTCCCCTGTCTCACCTTAAGGCCATTTCCTCCGGTTGTCTCACTGTAGGCACAGTAGAAGAGGTCAGTTCCCACCTCTCTGCAACCTCCTTTCAAGCAGTCGTAGAGAAGCGACAAGGTCCCCCTGAGCCTTCTCTTCTTGAGGCTATACAAACCCAGATCCCTCAGCTGTTCCTCATAAGGCATGTTTTCTAGACCTTTCACCTCTCAGTGGACATGCTCCAGCACCTCAATGTTCTTTTTTAAAACGAGAGGTCCAAAACTGAGCAGAGTACTTGAGGTTCAGTCTCACCAATGCCAAGTACAAGTACTTCCCTAGTCCTGAGGGCTACACTGTTCTTGATATAGATCAAGATGCCATTGGCCTTCTGGGCCACCTGAGCACACAATTCAATGACTGGTGTAATTCAAATGAGACAAACGTTAAGATAATGAATTCCCATTACAGCTCTTGAGGCCCTTCCAGGGCATGCAACACCTCAAGCTTGTCCTGTGATGAAGGAAAGGAGAGGGCATCCACTCCTCATTATAGGGCCCAAGCTGAATAGCTGCATGGGTGCATCCCTCCTCTGTGCTCCCACAACCACTTCTTCTCCTCCCCAAATGGTGATGGCGCTCCCCAAACTCAGCTCACTCAAGGACCAGCCCAGCTTGCAGGAACAGAAGGACTCCCTCCACTGCTGCTTACCTTGCATTCCTTACAAATTACAGCCACACCCATGAAAACCAACCGTGAAATCAGTACGCAGCAAATGACCTGGTGACCACAGGAGTAGAGGCAGAGTGGGGGAATGAGAGAGTCAGTTTGGCCTTCCTAAGAAACACAGAAATAACTGGGCTAGATATTTAGTGGTTGTGCTAAATTTCTTTTACAAGTATGCTTACTGTGCTGTGTTATTTGTATATGTGGTTCTTACTGCAAGGGTGGGTGTGTGTTTGTATACATATACATATACGTATACATATATGTATACGTATATGTATACATATACATGTGTGTGCACAAACACACACATCTCTATGATGAGACTGCTTAACTGCCAATTTTTTTTATTTGATTTTGCTGGGAAAGATAAAATTCGTCTTTTTTATAAGGGTTTTTTCCTTTGACAGCTCCTCGTAAGCTCCCCTCCCTCGACAGGTTGGTGCTGCTTTGCCTGATGCCCTGCAGGACACTGGCTGTCAGGGCACTGCTGATTCATATTCAACTTGCCATTGACGAGGACTCCCAGGGCCCTTTCCGTGGCACTGCTTTCCAGCATCTCATTCCCCATCCTGTACATACATCCTGGGTTGCCCCATCCCAGGGGCCCAAAACTGAACACTGGATTTGAGGTAATCATGATAATATCTCATTAAATTATATCCCATTTTAATCTTCCTGCCCACAGAACTCCAGGTCCACTGAGGCAGAAGAAGTGCAATATGCAGAATGAACTCTCCTGTTCATTAGACCTCTCCATCTCTTGTGATAGAAGTTGGAAAATATGTGCAATACATGGAGTAAGAAGGATTTCTGAAAGAGAAACAACCTGATTTAGGCCATAGCACACTACCCTCAAGAACTGTCCCTATTCGACAGGTCCATTTGGGTGGCAGGAAAGCAGTGGAGACTTCTACAGATAGCTGTGAACTCTCAACTGTTCTATTAGCAGAGCTTTCTCTTTTACTGTTCATAAATAGCATTCATAAGCAACAATGTAGTGGAGCACAGTGATTTCATAGATGATAAAGATTTGTAGGTTCCAAGCAACATAGAAATATCAAGAAAGCCACAAGTTACTAATAAAAGGCTAGTATGAGGTAAATTACAAATTATAGCTGTAACCACAGATATTAGATGATTACATTGAATTTTGTGTCAGATGTACCAAGTGAGATTGATTTCATTTCCTGTGTTAAGTGAAATGAAATATGAATAAGGAAAACATGAATCAGTGAAGTTCTATATTCTTGAATTATTTTTCAGATTGCAAATTTTATAGCGGCTATAACCTTCTCCTTAATATTTTTAACTCATCATCATACTTAGTAACAATTAGGACTATAAAAAACAATTATCTATTTTTTTCTCAAAGGAAACTGATTAATATAATCTACATAATTTATGTAATCTGTATGTAAACTATATAGATTAATCAATTAAACCAAATAAGAGCATTTTTCAAACTAAAGGAAAATCAGTCCTCCTTCCTTCTATAATGTTCTATTTTTGGTCAAACTATTGTGCTATTTATAGAACCACAGAATGATTTGGGTTGGAAGGGACCTTGAAAATTATATAGTTTCAGCCTCCTGCCGTGGGCAAGGACACCTCCCTCTAGACCAGCTTGCTCAGAGCCCCACGGAATCTGGCCTTGAACACTTTCAGGGATGGGGCATCCACAACTTGTTTGAGCTACCTGTTTCAGTGCCTCATAGTGATGAATTTCTTCCTAATATCTAATCTAAATCTATGCTTTGACAGTTTGAATCCATTCCCCCTTGTCCTATCACTATAAGCCCTTGAAAAAAGTCACTTTCCAGCTCTGTTGTAGCCCCCTTATGTACTGGAAGGTGCTGTAAGATCTCCCTGAAGCCTTCTCTTCTCCAAGTTGATAAAGCCCAATTCTCACATCTTGTCTTCAAAGGAGATATGCTCCAGCCCTCTGACCATTTTTGTGGTCCTTCTCTGGAACCTGTTCTAACAGGTTTGTGTTTTTCTTGAGCCAATGACCCCAGAAGTGGATGCAGTATTCCAAGCGTGGTCTCACAAGAGTGAAGTAGATGGTGAAAACCACCTCCCTCAACCTGCTGGATCAGGGACCTGCTGCGTTGGGGACAGGAAAAGTTGCTTTCCAAAATCTGTCTAGCAGGACAGGATGTTCTCTGTCTAGTACAGCGTCTATGCACCACTTGTTACGGTGTGCCTCAGTTTTTTATTTTGAATCCGTTCCTATTTCCATTGAAGTAACTGACTTCCTTTTTGTCATATAGGACAGTATTAGCCCTCTTATTTGTCACACAGAATTATTTTTTCTGTTGTTTCTTATTTTGGTTGTTATTGTTTATATATGCAAAAAATAAATGGAGGAGATAGAACTGGAGTCACAAATAAATATTCCAAAATCCAGGTTAGTCTGTCAAAAAGCAAGGAAGATGATGATGAAAATATCTCAAGAGACATGTCTTTCCTCTTAAAATGCAGTACAGTGCATCTCTTTTTCATTAAATGACAGCAACAGACCATCATCACTAGATAACAGCAGACACATGCACTAATCTTTCTGAACTCATTTTCTTCTCACATTCAATTGGGTCTACCATGAATATGATGAAAAAAAAAGGATTCTGCAGAAATTCGGACAGTGAATTGAAACAGGAAGCTTGAAAACTGAGATCAGATGCCAAGCAATTTGCAAGTTAAAAAGCGCTTTTGCCCTCTGTTAACATTGAGCATGGAACATATACAGAATTAATTTTAAACTCTTTTCCCATAAAATAATTTACTAACTGGGAAAAGGGAAACATCACACCCATATTTTAAGAGGGTGAAAAGAAGTATTCCCTGGGGAATACAAGCCACCCTAAACTGTGTGCCCAGTGAGATCATGGAACAGATACTGCTGGATGAGATATCAAGGCATATGGGTGACAAGGAGGTGATTAGTCGCAGTCAACACGGCTTCACCAGGGGCAAATCACGCCTGACTAATCTGGCGGTCTTCTATGGTGGAGTGGCTGTGTCAGTCAACAAGGAAAGAGCTACTAAGGTCACATACATGGACTTCTGTAAAGCCTTTGACATGGTCTCACACAGTATCTTTGCTGCTAAACTGGAGACATTTGGTTAGACAGATGAACTGTTTGGTAGATAAGGAGTTGTCTGGATGGCTGCATCCAAAGAGTTGCAGCCAATGGCTCAATGTCCAAATGGAGACCAATGACAAGCAGTATTCCTTGTGTATATTGGAGTGTATATTGGGACTGTTACTGTTCAATATCTTTATCGATGACATGGACAGTAGCATTGAGCACCCTCAGCAAGTCTGCAGACAACAGCGAGTGGCAGAGTTGATAGGCTAGAGGGAATGAATGCCACCCAAAGGCACCTTGCGAGGCTTGAGGAGTGGGCCCATGTGAACCTAAGAATGGCCAAGTGCAAGGTCTTGCACTTGGGTCAAGGTATCAGTACAGGCTGGGGAAAGAATAAATTGAAAGCAGACCTGTGGAGAAGTTCTTGGACATATTGATGGATGAAAATTGGATATGAGCTTGCAGCTGAGAAAGCCAGTCTTGCCCTAGGCTGCATAACAGGCATGGCCAGCAGGTCATGAAAGGTGGTTCTCCCCTTCTACTCCACTCTCATGAGACCACACCTAGACTGCTGCATCCAGATCTGGGGCCCTACCAAAGGATGTGAACCTATTATAACAGGTCCTGAGGAGAACCACAAAAATCATCAGAGGGCTGGTCCGCCTCTCCAGTGAAGACAGGCTGAAAGAGTTGGTGTTGTTCAGCCTGGAGAAAAGAAGGCTCCAGAGACACCTTCCTATATATGAGGGGCTCATAAGGAAGACATAGAAAGTCTTCACACCAAGGACACTTTTGACAAAACAAGGCAAACCCAATTTAAACTTTAAGAGAGTAGATTTAGATTAAGTATAAGGCAAGAAATTTTTTTACGCTGAGAGTGATGAGGCACTGGAATAGGTTTCCCGGAGAAGTTGTGGATACCTCATCTGTGAAATTTTTCAAGGCCATGTGTTTTTTATTGAGATTGTTAAAGATTTTCTAACAGGGACAAAACAACATGTACAAAACACATTTTGCTGAAATCTCCATTCCTAAGGCAAAATAACAAAAGAAAAGCAATCCAGTCCAGGTCTGGTGTCTCAACACATCTAGATTAGAAAGCAAGATCTGAAAGACTATGAACCAAAAAGTGTTGTGGTAAAGGGTTGTGGGGTTTACCTTGCAATGTAGGCATTGCTGATTTTACTGCACCATGCGTGAATATGATAAACAGTATTAACATGTATGACAGAGTCATGTGATATGCCACAGTACCTAGAGATCAGGTGATTTTTCTAGGCAGAGATGCTGATTCTTCTGATCTGCGTACCAGCTGCTTAACTCAGACCCATCTCCAGAATGTGTCTTCCATGGAAGCCAAGTTTTTTGAGGGCAGCAGCAGCTACAGGAACAGACTGGAGTTTAGTGGTCAAGCATACTGTTAACATCTGACCAACAGCAGCATACAAAGATAACTGCCTGATACTGTATCTTGCAATAGCGGAGGTACTATTTTACAAGGGAAACTGTTCCAGGAAGTATTTTGTCTCTTTTTTTCTTGGTGCTTTCTCAAGTGTATTGGTATGATGTTAGGGTGAGTTGAGAGGGAGAAATAATGCTTTTCCCATACCAAATAATCACTCACTCCTGTAACTTGTAATCCATGAAGGACATGGTAGAAATATCACAGAAACACAAAATCACACATTCACAGAATCACAGAATCGCAGAATATGCTGAGTTGGAAGGAACCAACAAGGATTATTGAGTCCAACTCTTAATCCTGCACAGGACCATCCCCAAGAGTCATGCCATATGCCCAAGTGTATTTTCCAAAGGCTTCTTGAACTCTGTCAGGCTTGGTGCTGTGACCACTTCACACTGAGGAGCCTGTTCCAGTGGCCAACCACCCTCTGGGTGAAGAACCTTTTCCTAATATCCAACCTAAATCTCCTCTGACACAACTTCAGGCCACTTCCCTAATTCCTGTCACTGGTCACCTTAGGGAAGAGATCAGTGCCTGCCTCTCCTCTTCTCCTCACAAGGAAGTTGTAACTGCAATGAGGTCTCCCCTCAGTCTCCTCTTCTCCAGGCTGAACAGACCAAATGACCTCAGCTGCTCCCCATAGGGCTTCCCTTCAAGGCATCTCATTCCCCATCCTGTACGTACATCCTGGGTTGCCCCATCCCAGGTGCAGAATTCGGCTCTTCCACTTGTTGAACTTCATATGGTCGGTAATTGTCCAGTTCTCTAATTTGTCGAAATCTCTCTGCTGAGCCTCCCTGCCTTCAAGAGAGTCAAGACCCTTTTAGTGGGTTGCAGCCTGTTTTTCAGATCAGTATTGCAAAGGGTAGTTTTGGCTCATCACATCTGCAGTTTGCCCCAGAAAAAAGAGCTCTGTGTGTCTCTGTGGGGTTGCAAAATTTCCTGGGTTTTGTACAAAAATGGATTAGATAGTGGTATAAGCTTCCCAGTACAGGAAGGAATGAGCCATACTAACTTTATGACTCAGATTCCTGTGGATCACATATTGCTTGTAAACTTGTTGAAGAGACAATAAAGAAAAGCTTTGTTTGAGATATTGGGTGCCATGCAAGTTTCCTAAGCAGTTTTATCTTATTGATTTAATGGTTTATTTCTTACTTTTGAAGGAGAAATATTTTTTCACTATTCTGTCTAAAATGTGCAATGGTGTTTTTGAAGATTTGTGCTGTGTATAGATGCAAATAATATCTAGCATTTACATAAGTTTTATAATTGTCCAACAAATTGCCAGGGAAAAAAGTCATAAAAATAGGAACATACTGAAAATGACAGCAGAGGGACAAACTATACAAGCAAAATGGAAAATGAAAATGGGTGTTGGGAAATAGAATGCTATAGTTTGCAATATTAATCATCTTAGGATTTAATATTTCCTATTTAAGTAATCCTTTGCTGGGGAATCTATATTTTAGAAGACTTAAAGCAAAACATCTACCAAGTGACAAAGCTTAATCTTAAACCAAATTTTTAACCCCAGAGTATATTATTTTAAATTTTAAATGTATTTCACACCTTTTATAACAAAGTTGAGGCCTTTGTCTCACATGAACACACATACTCATAGCAACCTGCTCAAAAATCCCCAGCTTTAAGAAACTGCATATCGAGCAGTTATGCAGTAAAGGTTAGAAATTTTCATTTCTTCAAAGAACAGATAACAGCTATTGCTAGGTGGCTTGTACCTCTTTCTTTATCATATATACAAGTGTAGTGCTGGCAGTTTCTGAATTATTAGCTTTTATGTAAACAAAAAGTGAGATGCCAAACAAATTGGTTGTCATGAAGTTCCAACTCCCATTAAAGTAATATATTAAACTCTCTTCACATTTTTCCATTTAAAAATGCAGGAATAACATGTGCTACAAAGGTGCTACACTTAAGGCAGAGCAGGTCAAACTACCTAAAGTTTACGTTGTTGGACTCTTCCCAAGGGAAGACTTTTTTTTTTTATTGGTTTGTAACCCTGTTAGACACAAAACTGTTCAGATTTTCCATGCTAGGGGTCCAATCCAGGGTGATTATTTATTTTTGTTTCACCAAAAATTATTGAATTAATTCCAAGAAAATGTTAGAGGGAAGAAAACCCTGCCTCTGTCGGTTTTAACAGAACCAGTTGATCTTTCAGACACCTTTTATGCTTCTTTGCCAGATGAAATGCAGTAGTGGGTGCACTACGTGTCAAGATTCCTTTCTTCTGTGCTTTGAGAGCTGGACCAGCCATAGCCAATGCATAAACACTTCAAGAAACTGTAGTTTTCTAATGGTCAAGAAAGTGCTGTTCCTTTCAGTTTAGGAAATTTCTATATCTTGGTGGCCTTTCTTTCCACCAAGCACTCTGCAACCTCTTGGTCCTTCCAGCTCTAACAAGCCATTCCTGGACCACTCTTGCAGGTGGTGGGACTAGAGATGCACCATTCTCGCAGAGTAGCTAAGTATGTTTCTCCTGGTTACAGGTCAAAAGACAGTAGCAGGATTTTTCTTGTAACTGTTGTTTCCAGCTTCTCCAAGCAAGGACAAAGCCCAAGAATAAAAGTTTCCCCAGCTGGCAGTCCGAGTTCATTGGAAATAGACTGCAGAAACATGTAGTTTTGGCAGAAATGTTTCAAATTTTCAAGTTAAAATGATTTGAAGAAACTATTCAGCCTCAGTAAATTTGCAGGGGAACACAGAGGAGATTCCAACAAGATCTGTGACATGCTCACTAGAAATCTACCAACTTCCCTGCACCCTCCACTCCCATGCTGTGCCCTCATTCACAGCCACAGAGTGAGGATCCCTGAAGGTTCCTCTGCCCTCTAGTCTTAGAGAATGCAACCAGCTCCACTTCCAAGTGCTCTGGGCTAAGGCTGGTCCTGTCTCTGATGAACCACCCCTCAGATTTACATGGTACTGGAGATTCCAAATCTCAAGGTAAATGATGACTAAAGCTCATTTCTCTCTTTGTAATCTTCTTGTTTCTCACTGTTGACAAAATTGAGTAGACTCTAATGTGACAACAAGATCCCTGTCACGGGTTCTACTGCAGCCAGACAGGGTTAGATTTGTTTTGGGAACAGTAGCACAGGCAGCCCTGAAATGTGTTCTTGCAGAACTTCTATTTGATCAGTACTGTCATGTTCTTGCCTCTCAGTTCTGATTGAAAATTAATTTTTATCGACATTACAGAGCAGCTTGGAGGATTTTTTGGTTTGTTATTATGCACGTTTCAGATGCACCCAGTGATGCAGCAGCAAACAAAAAAGGTGGAAGCAGTGCCAGGGCCTGACATAGCAGGATGTATTGTGCCAGGGGGAGGGAAGTGGATGCTAATGGCTGTTCCTGGCATGAGCTTTGCACTGGGCCAGGAGAAAGTGGGCCAGACTCAGACATGCTGAGATTGGGGAATGAGGGGATAGCTGCCCACCCAGCAAAGTGTCTCACTGCTGGGGGCTCACCAGGGAGGTTTCTATCAATTCCCTGGTTCCCTCCTTCCCAGGACCTTGTGTTTGCCTATCATGTGGTGTGAGCCCATGGGTGCCATAGTGCCGAACTCTGCCCCAGGGAAGCAATGGGAGGGGAGAGTTTCACAGACCTACCCAAAACTCAGCAGGGGGTTTTGATGAAAAAAAGGAAAAATATCAACAAATCTCCTTTTCCTCTGATTCAGAGTTGGGTAATAATGATTTGAGTCATATGGGCAATAGTGAGTTTGAGTCATATGGGAAAGCATATCTGCCGCTTGCTTTTAACAGCTCATAGTTGAGTTTGCAATGGTTATGGTATCTTCACTACCTAAGCACTACTTACTGACAGACATCATTTTTAACATTTGTTCATACACAAGTTTTACCATTAAACACCATGAAGGTTTATCTTCTTCCTAGTCCAAACCTATTTTCCGTGGCTAGGTTATACCTTACCCACAAAGTAGTCCACCGTTTCTGAAGGATTTAAGGACTCCTATATCAAAGAGAAGTAGTTAGGAAATATTTCTTATCCTGTATATTAAGGAAACTTTCCTGTCTGACCATTCAGGAGCCAGCAGTCGTTCTCACACCACCCGAGCCGAGCCGGGACCAAAGCTCCTTCACGGCTACATGCACCACAATCCACAGTCAGACCAGGTTTCCTTACTGCTTGACCCCAGATTTCCCATAGCAGAGGCTCTGATGCTCAGATTCTTAAAATAATTTAACCATGGTGCCACAGCTAAATGACAAAATAACAGCTCGAGCTGGTACCTCCGAGGAGGGACCCCGAGCAAAAGAACCCTGGGCTTTTATGCCCTTACAGTCTAAGCACAGCAAAGTCCGGGGATCCTCGGCTCCTGCCGTGGCTCTGAGTGTCCCGTCCCCTGCCTGGGCCACAGGTCCCCACGCCCTTTGTTATGCAAAGGGTCGGCAGATCATAGCCTCTTGCCTGGGGGAGCTCAGCCTGCAGCTGGCACTGCAGCAGCTCACCGAGCTACCTGCACTGAGTGTATTCCTCAGTAGAGCATTGTTTGTGATGGGCAGTAGTAGTGCATCATGTCGTGTTACTTTTAGGTTATGTCTTAACCAGAGGTTAGGAGCCAGAAGGAATTAGTGCAGGCTCCAGCAGTAGGCCTCCTGCAGCAAACCAGATGGGCTGCAGCAGTGATCTTGTCACCCTTAAAAACTTGCTATGGGCAAATAGGAAATTTGTTTTATGTGTAAGGATGAGAATTTATTGTTAATGCAATTGAAATCTTAATAGCACATTTAAGGCATCTGTATCAGCACAGATATAATCACTAAGGGAAAAGAAAGAAAAAGTAAATGAAAAATTCTTTTACAGAGAAAAAGTTTCAATAAAACCTATACACTTAAAATTCCCATACAAACACACCCTGGCTATTACCACTTTCTTTGGTGTTGTGCTCAGCCCTCTTCACACATGCTGAGGGCTTCACTCTAGGAGGAGGGGAGGGATATGGCAAGTTTCCATAGCCCAAGTCTGGAGTAGAGAGAAGTATGGTGCTGATGTCAATAGCTTTGTCCTCATTTTAGGATTTGCTTTGAATTGTTTCCATATTCTACATGTTGCTCTTTCTTCATAGGTCTGCAAGTCCACACTAAATCTAATTTTGTTCCACGTGGCATGTTTTACACGTGTTAGTGACTTTTTCTTGTTCTTTTTGTTGTCTTCATTATCCGTTAATTCAATTTTGCTCAACTCCAGGTCTGTATTTCTTTATCCGACCATTGATGAGTTCCTTACGGCTGTGGGGTCTCCAGTGCCAGGTGTTATTGCCCAGTCTTGTACTCCTTAGCACCTCATCCTGTGTTCCCACTTCCCCCCAGTTCTCACACTACCAGGAATGAGGTATGCACGACACCACTGGGCAATCTGTTCCAGTGCCTCATCAGCCTCAATGTAAAAAAATGTCTACCTTATGTCCAACCTAAGTTTACTCTTTTTTATTTACCCCTTCTCCTATCACTAAAGACCCTAATAAAAAGTCTTTCTCTATCTTTCTTATGAGCTTTACAAATTGAAAGGCCACAGCAAGGCCACCTCAGAGCCCTGTCTTCTCCAGCCTGAACAATGCCAGCTCCCTCAGCCTTTCCTTATAGGAGAGGTGCTCGAACTCCTCAAACCATTTTCATGTCCCTTCTCTGGACTTGGTCTAATAGGTCTATTTTTTTTTTTATACTGGGGGATCCAGAGCTGGACACAGTGTTTCAGGTATGGTTTCATGACAGCAGAGTAGGAGGGAAGAATCATCTCCCTTGACTCACTAGCCACACTTCTTACCCAGCCTAGGGTATGATTGGCTTTCTCAGCTTCGAGACTGAATTCTCAGTTCATGCCTAATTTTTTATCCACCAGTATATCCAAGCCCTTCTTTGCTACTTTCATTTAATTCTTCTATTCTGTACTGATACCTCATCAGGTGCGAGACCTTGCACTTGGGCTATGCTGAATTTCTTCAGGTTCACATGGGCCCACTCCTCAAGCCTCTCAAGGTGCCTTTGGGTGGCGTCCCTTCCCTCTGGCCTATCAACTCTGCCACTCCACTTGGTGTCGTCTGCAGGCTTGCTGAGGGTGCTCAATGCCACTGTCCATGTCATTGATAAAGATATTGAACAGTAACAGTCCCAATATACGCTCCTGAGGAATACTGCTTGTCATTGGTCTCCATTTGGACATTGAGCCATTGGCTGCAACTCTTTGGATGCAGCCATCCAGACAACTCCTTATCCACCAAACAGTTCTTCTGTCTAACCAAATGTCTCCAGTTTAGCAGCAAAGATACTGTGTGAGACCATGTCAAAGGCTTTACAGAAGTCCATGTATGTGACCTTAGTAGCTCTTTCCTTGTTGACTGACACAGCCACTCCACCATAGAAGACCGCCAGATTAGTCAGGCGTGATTTGCCCCTGGTGAAGCCATGTTGACTGCGACTAATCACCTCCTTGTCACCCATATGCCTTGATATCTCATCCAGGAGTATCTGTTGCATGCTCTTAGCACAGAGGTGAGGCTGACTGTTTGATATTTCCCAGGGTTACCATTTTTACCCTTTCAAGCCAAATGGGTATATGTTTCCCTTCTATCAGTGGGAATCCCTTCTATCCCTTCTATCCCAGTCTATCCCTTCTATCCCTTCTATCCCAGTCTACCAGGGACTTCACCTGACTGACAAATACAGTGAAAAGCAGCTTAGGTACTACATCTGCTGGTTCACTCAGGACCCTGGGTTGCATATTTTCCAGTTCCTCAGATGGTCTCAAACCTAATCTTCTTTTACAGTGGGTGGGTCTTTATTGTCCCCATTCATGCCTTGAGATTCAGGGCCTCAAAACACTTTGAAGAGCAATTGCCATTGAAAACTGAGGCAAAAAATTATTGTATCATATATGACTCCCATGATCATAAAAAAATGCTGTTTCAGATAAAAGAAGTGAATATGAAGCTTCAGGCATGTTAAGACAAGTTCAGGTAAAGCAAGGCCTGAGGTTTTGTAAGCTCAGTGGAAAGCCTGTGGCCTGTTTCTAGGAGTGGCAATACTATATATACAAGGCTGCAGGGCCATACTAAAACAGGGATCTGTGTAACTGAATCAGTTCAAAAGTATTTCTCCATGTAATCATTAATGTACTAAGAGCCTTTTTGGTGTTGCAACCTTGCCTGAGTAGACCCAGTTCTCACACATCTCACATATCGCCTTGGAAGGCCCACTGAAGTCAGTAGGAAAAATAGCCATGAATTTCATCTAATTAATTTTTGCACAGTTTTTGATTCTTGGTGTATTAGTGTCATCAAAGTCAGAAGAGAATATTCAGGCAATGAACGGGCCTCCTGCACACAAGATGCCTCCATGTCCCTACAGATAAAAGGTTGCACGAGAAGTTAGAAAGCAGTGCTGTCCACAGGGCACATCCTGACCCTATTCAAAGCAAAACAGTAGAATTGAGATAGAGTAATTTAAAAATAACAGCAGTAAGGGTGGTAATGGTGACAACAACAGGAACTATCAGGATATTTTCATTTTGCAGTAAACTACTGTCTTTCTGCAAAGATGACTTCTGCATCTGCTAACCTGTGGGCAGCTTTGATCCAAAGCCTTTGAATTTATCGTGAGTAATTCTATTATGATGATGAGGCAGGAACTAGTTTTCAGTGAAACAGATGATGAGTAAGCTGAAACAAGGCAGTTTTCAAGGAAACACCTCAGTCAAACATGACCCGGTGCAGCCACAGAGGTATAAATGACTTTGCTGGGCTTCTCAACAAAGAGAAATGCATAACCACAGGAAGCGAGCACCCCATTTCATGTTAAGAGTTTGTTTCTTCTCCTCCTGAGCAGCTCTACAAAGAAGGGACAAATAAGAAAAACCAGGGGGTTTTCAGACTTTTCAATAGGTTTTCTTTTACAGGAAAAAGAAATAAGAAATCCCAACCCAGCAGAATTGTCATGGAAAGCATAGCCCCTGCCTTTGTGTCCTCAGCTTGGTTCAGCTTCTTGCTTATTCTTCCACTATTGTTTTAACAGAAGTGAAAGCATTTGACATTACACTGAATAACAACATGGGAAAGTTGCAGAAGGATATTATTTTTAACCTCCACATTTTTGCACTGTTACTGGTTTTTTAAAGGAAAATATGGTCGTTGTCCATTTTAAGCCTGCCTGTGCTTGGCCCTCTGCACACCGAAGCTCTGCACCTGCAAAACACTGATCAATGGCATTGAAGCAGTTCCTTCAAAGCTTTTTCACATATTTCTAGATGAATTTCCCTCTGCACTTGTCTTTAGCCGTTCAGTTTAAAACCAGCTTTTAATTTGTTCTTCTTCTCTAAGATACCCTCTATAAAATCATATGAGAAAAATCTCCCCCAAAGCCTTCTGAAATTTTGCAGAAGCAAATAAATTACACCTGACAGCAGCAAGAGATCACTTCACTCGTTTTCCTTCTGGAGGAGCCAGAGAGCTTAAAATGAAAGTAATGTAACAGGTGGGATACTTTTCCAGCTTTCCCCTCCTCTCCTAAAGAAGCAGCTAGAAAACTGGCTGGGTTTTTGTAGGGTTTTTTTTTGGTTGATCGTTTGGGGTTTGGGGTTGGTTGGTTGGTTGTTTTTTGGGGGTTAGGTTTTTTTCAATTATTCTCATAATTAGCTGCAAACCATTAATTCAATTAATATTCTTTTATTTTTTTTAACAGGAACCACTTACATCCAGAAGTTCCTTTAACCAAGTTTTAGGTTGTCAAAAAAGACATGAGTGGCAAAGTAGTAACAGAAAAAAACACCAATTAATAGATAGCTTCGTCTCTGGCTTTGGCTTAAATGTGGCATATGTGGTTTACTGTAGCTATTTTTTATGTATTTTACATCTTAAAAATAGTAAATAGAAACAAGGGAAGTTTTCCTAAATGCCATGCCACTATTCCTACAATGACATTGAAGGTCAGATGTTGTATTTCTGAAGTAATATCACTGCTCGCCCGCACCTTAATAACTCCAAGTCTCTGAGCTGCCAGCTTACATATTATTATATATAGATACACATATATATATAAACATTATATGCATTAGAATTATAACATTATTAAAATTATGTATAGTTTGGATCATGCAATTCTGAGAAAGGTATATTGAAACTGACCAACCCAGTGGCTTTCTATGATGGAGTGACTACATCTGTGAACAAGGGAAGGGCTACAAATGTCATTTATCTGGACTCCTGTAAAGCCTTTGACACAGTCCTCCACAACGTGCTTCTCTCTAAATTGGAGAGAAGTGGATTCAGTGTGTGAACTGTTGATGGATAAGAAAGTGGTTAGACAGTCACATCCAGTGGTCAACAGCTCAGAGTCCCAATAAACATCATTGACAAGTGGTGTCCCTCGGGAGACCAGTGTTATTTAATATCTTCATTAATGACATAGAGGAAGGGTTCAAGCACACCCTCAGCAAGTTTACAGGTGACACCAAGCTGAGTGGTGCTGTTGACACACCTGAAGGATGGGATGCCATCTAGAGGAACCTGGAAGCTTGAGAAATGGGTCCCTGGGAATCTCAAAAGGCTTAACAAGGCCAAGCGCAAGGTGTTGCACTTGGTCAGGGCAACTTCTGCTTGCCTACAGGCTGGGGGATAAACAGACTGAGAGCAGCCCTGCTGAGATGGACTCGGGGGTGCTGGTGGATGAGAGGCTGGACATAATTCAGCAACATGCACTTGCAGCCCAGAAAACAGTTGTGTCCTGGGCTGCATCAAAAGTAGCGTGGCCAGCAGGTCGAGTGAGGGAATTCTGTCCCTCTGCTCTTGTAAGACCCCACTTGGCGCACTACATCCAGGTCTGGGGTCCCCGGTGTTGATGTCACCATCCAGATGATGTCCACCAAGCTGATTAGAGGAATGGGGCGCCTCTTCCATGTGGAAAGGCTGAGAGAATTGGGTTTGTTCAGCCTGGAAAAGAAAAGGTTTCCGAGTGACATAATTGTGGCTTTCCAGGACCTGACAGGAGCCTACAAGAAGGATGTAGAGAAACTTTTTACAAGGACATACAGTGACAGGACAAGAGGGCTTCAAACTGAAAACGAGTAGGTTTAAATTAGATTAGAAAAAAAATTCTTTACTGCGAGGGTGATGAGACACTGGAATGGGTTGCCCAGACAAGTTATGAATGCCCCTATCCCTAGAAGCATATAAGGCCTGGTTGGATGGAGCTCCGAGCAACCTGATCTAGTGAAACATGTCCCTGTCCACAGCAGGGGCATTGGAACTAGATGATCTCTAAGGTCCCTCTCAACCCAGGCCATTCTATGATTCTATGAAAGTGGAATATGATTAGAGAACAAAAATCTATATACATTGCTTATTGTATGTGAAAAATATTATTTAAGGTAAGAAAAGTCCTGGATGAAGAACAGATGAATAGGAATTGTCTTTAAATGTACCTATATTAAAAATTACTCCTAAAAATTATAGCACCTTCAAGCTGAAGAGGAGAGGCAAGAACATCATTACTTCAAAAAACCAAATAACATTGTGTATAAGCACTTATAAAGAAGATATGTGCGGTTTCTACCACAAAAAAGGCTATAGATAAAATTACATCAGAAATCTCTTCTAATTCCTGTTTCTCAAAAGGAAGTGACAGCACTGGGACAAACAAAAGGGTCATTTCCAAGAGATTTGACTTTGATGTGTATAGATATCTTTTTAATTGTTCGCACAACACTGGTGGTAGCAGTTCATGCCAGGGTTGAACCCACCTTGGCCTGCTAGGATGAACGTAATAGACTTTCAGCATGGAAACTTCTTGCCTTAATTTGAAATTCAGCTTCTTAAAAAATGATAATGAAGCCTCTTTGTTTACTAGTATTACACATCTGTATCCTGAGCAATTAATTTTCTTCTGCTATTCTGGTGGAGATCTTGGTTTTCATTAATATAGACATCTAACTGAGGGAAAAAGCTGGAGAAGGCTAACAAAAATATTATCAATATTTGTTTTGATGATGGTAACATCAGCAAACCTGCTCACCTGGTCTGTGTTTTCCTCTATGACTTTAGTCAATTATTTTATACTTTTTCTTTCCATTTTTTCTTCTAAAGACAGAAGCAGTAGTCCCTACCATCTCCTGCAAAATGCTGTGAAACCTGGCAAATCAAACTGCAGTGTTTGGATGAGAAGTTTCTATATCCTAAAGCAGGTGTGTTAAAGAAAATTCGATGTGTAAGGTGCGAAGATTTACATATGGTAAAGAATGGTCAAAAGTCTCTGGAATTTTATTGTGGTTCACCTTGAAAGAAATGAATTGTCAGGAAAATCAACGACACTTTAAGGTTTCTTGAATAAGGCAGTCATACACTTCCTCTTTCAGGGATGAACTATGAACCTACTAGACTCTCTATAAGAATCTTCACACCTTCTTCTAAAAAAAAGATAGGCTTCAAATGCTTACCTTTCCTGTTGAAATCGCCTGATTTATGCAAGTGTTGATGACTATATCCTATAGTCATTCATGACTTTTAGACAATTTCTTATTAATCTGTTGTGGTTTTGCATGCTGCAAAATTAGCTGGAGAGTTTTAAAAAACATTTGAAATGAGGTTATGGGAGTTGAGTGCCCTGTCACAAGTGGAATTTGTATACTTTATATATATGTCCAGAATTAAGGTGTTACAGAGAATTATTGAAAAAGTGTTATGAAACATTGGCAATAATCTGAGAAATATACTTGAAGTCTTGATTTGCCTGGTAGGGTTTGCTCTCTGTAAACCTATGGTTTGTGCTGTTAAGACTCTATTTACATTTGATTCACTACAGAGGATATTTCTCTCATGAAAGTGAAATCCTAACATGAAAACAACACATTGCCCAAAACCATATTGCTTTCCTTGACTGGAGAGAAGCAATTTGTAAGTCTAGGTATGAAGTTTATTATACCCTATGTCTGTGACACAAGTGACACACCTTTTAAATTTAAAAATTAGAAGTTAATTTTTTTTTCCATTTTACTATATTAAAATCCCTGTTGCATCTCCATTCTGGCCATGATTCAAACTTCACTAAAATAAAGGGATTGCTATCCATTGAAATGAGGAGATATTGGATTGGTCCCTAGTACATTTAACAGAGATATAAAACTTTTTTGTAATGTTCAGCAAACCTGAGTAGCTGCCATATATGCCTTTTTGTGGTTAATTAACACATATTCTTGCTGCCACAAAGGTTGCTGGAGACAAAGTCTTGGGGTTTTTACTCCCTTTGACAAATGAGTTCCTGTATTGTAGCTTGAAACTCTACCTGAAGATACTGAATGAGGTTTTCCTGCTGCAGTTAACTTGCCCATAGCAGCCAAAGAACACAGGAAGTTTCTTCCTGTGGTTGAAAAATTATCCCTCATTTGCAACTGAACTGCTTTGCTCCAATGAAGCATAAATATTATATGTATAGTACAATGCACTGCCTTATACTAGTAAACAGTGAGAAAAAAGCTCAGTTGCTGGTACCACTATTTGACCCTTTGAAAAGGCAAAGTAATTGCATTCCAGTTCTTTGTGAGTACATAAGCTGTTTCAAATGGCTGTATTTTTTTACTTTTATGGGCTTTTATATTTTTACATTTAGATATCTTCAGGTATTTAGTAGACAGCAATGCTAAACTTACTTGCAAAGTAGGAGAAAATCATAAATGATCGAGGAAGATGCCCAAAGACGTGGCCACCTTAGCAAATGTCACCTTTAGCATTTCTCGTCCCCTTTGGCTGTCAAAGCCTGTTCTTGTAATCAGGTGGTAGGTGTAGTTAGTCTCACACTTATACCACTTTTGGTATGTTCTGCTGAGGAGTAACTTGGAATTGAGCAGATTTACACAACTAGAAAATTTGGCACCTTACCTTTGCACTTTGTTCTACTGTGTTCTGACCTCCTGCAGGCCCTACACATCTCACTCTGTTGTATGGCTGTTGCACGTGCAGGCTCAGCTAATCAAATGTCAGGTCCTTAAAACCATCATGTCATTCATCTTCATGTTTTGCCAAGGTCAAGTCTGCTGTTGCTCCTCAGCTCATTAAGGCCTTGTTTTCCACAAAGCCAGTGGAAAAATACTTCAAAAAATTAGTAAGCAGGTGAACTGGATGTCAAACAGACATGTGGACATATGATTGTCAGGAATTCCTGTTTTCCAGAAGGTGGTATAAATTATTGGCACCTTATGGGTAAACAAAGCAGACTCATTTTTATTAGATTCTTGTAGTTTGAAATGGGGCTGCATGAGGCAGCTGCTGGCACCTTGTGGTTGCCTTTGGCTGAAGACTTGGTGGTCATTCATCCCAAAATCCCTCATCTCCATGCTTGCAGTTGAATCAGGTGTTTTGGCTGACCTTCGTTGGATATTTGTGTGGTTTGGATTGTTGGTTTGTTTGTTACACTGCAAACTGAATTATAATGTTTGCCTTCATGAATATTCTCATCACAAAACCCCAAAATATTGTTTACTGAGCTCCTGAAGGCCAACACTGCAGAAGTAAGCAAACTAGCAATTTTTAAGGATAAGTAATAGGTGATTTGGGTTTGCAACTCACTTCCTCCCAGGCTTTTCTATTAGGAGACTTACGTGCTCAGGGTGCTCAGCCTGTACTTTTCACTCCTCTGAAAGCAACTGGTTACAACTCTGCAGCTCTGTATCACAAGCACATGTGACTTTTCTAACTCAGGATCAGGTCTTTAAGGACTTTGTATAGCTTGTGAGATTTGAGAAACTGTACACACCTGGTCTGCCTACCTCCCCTTCCTGGCTGTGTTTATAACAGCAATTTGTGTTATTCAAAACACCAAGGCCATCATGCCAAAACAGTAAGAGAAGCTCTCTACCCCAAAGACTTTCCTTTAGTGTTACACAGGGAAAAACATATGGGAAAGGACACAACCAAATAGGAAAGTAGGCACATATGGACAACACGACCTGGAACACTGAGAACTGTGTATCTTTGTATACGTATATGTAAATGGAATATTATATCGTTTGTGTCTCCCAAAGGGCCACTTGGAGCTAGGTGAGCTCACTTCCTGGTAAAGTAGTCTCACGGGGTTGTTTCATTGTAGCAAGTAGAAGGCCCCAGGAGTCACCTGGCCAATGTACTACTGGGCTTTGTTCCCCATGGGCTTCCTACGCCTGTCGGGACACAGCCTGAGCATGGTGTGACACAAGTGAAGGAGGGGTGAGAAGGGAGTAAGGAATGGGTAAGCTAGAAAAGAGAGAAATGGTCAGGCAGCAGGAGGTGCACAGTAGTCATGAAGCAACTATTGACCAGCCCCTAATAAAATACACACTTTACCCCAGGGGTTTGCAACCGTGTGTGACTGGAGAGAGGCCAAAGACCAAAAAAAACAATCATGAAAGAAATTAATCTGAGGAGCATATGAGAGGACACCAAGCACTTGGCACACATGAAGACAAATAATGTTAAACGTAGAAGATGGTATGAGGGAGAAGTAGCAAAAAGAGTATCAGAGTGGTCAAGGGCAGTCTAATTAAGGCTGAAAGAGGAAACCTGTGAAAGAAGAGAGTCATGATGACTCAACAGTGTTCCTTGTTCTCTTCCACTTAGAACTGAGGAGGACAGCAGCCAGCCACAGCTCTGACAGAGGAGTGTTTCCACAGCAGAGCAATGTGATCTTCAACTCCAATGACCACCTGGAATTCTCAAAGTTTATGCCTGTCCCGAAGAACCAAGAGGAGCTCTGTGTAATATCTGCACCCAATGTTGGTGTCAGATCCTAAACTCAGAAAATAGAGCTTTTCTAGCTCTAAGAGCTCTGCTTATGACTCTCGGGTGAGGGTCACATGGAAGAGCACCTCTTTGTCCTGCCAGAGGGGAAGGAATGCCCCTGGTTCAGCTTTTTGCTTTATGTGCCAGTAGTACCACCAGCCCTCAGAGCAGCATGCTGTAAAGTACCAAAACAAAAGCTTGGTTTTTCTCCACAGTTTAACTTTTTCTATGGTGTCTTTTTCCTTGTGGGAATTTCATCAGAATGAATGGTGTTCTTTGGTGGTATGGTACACATTTTTTTCTGAGTCACAGGCTCAAAAACCTGTGCTAGCATCAGGCAATTTTGTTTCCTGTCATTTGTTACCATGCTAGTATGAACACCTTTTTTTTTTTTTTTTTTTCTGAAGCACATAGCTTGTGGTCAGCTGCATCTGGTACTACTAGACAATTACGGTAAATTTACATTTTACCAGCTGAAGTTTCCTGTAAGCCTTCTGTGGGCTAGAAATATAAAATGAAACTAAGCAAGAATGTTCTAACAAATGAGAAATATTATTTTATTTGATTTATTTTTGTGGGTTTTTTTTCATAACAGTATCTGGACTGACTGTTGTTGTACCACAACTTGTGACAGGCACGAAAAAAGCCTATTGCAAATAATAATTTTAAGACATTGTCCCCTGTCACAATAAACCTTGATACTCTGCAGGGACTTATGTGTGGGGATGTTTCAAGTGAACAGTCAATTCTGAAGAAGCTTGCAAAAGGTCTGTTTTACTCTATGTAACATTCTAAGCTGTGCATAAGAACAAGAATACCACGTTTTCTTACTTGTTATCTCACATTAACGTGTGCAGCTCCTAGAGGCATGGCCCCCAGGGCTACCATGACTTAAATGAAGCGATGGGTGGCATTAAGGATATGTAATGTACGGTATGTGTAAGTATTAAGTAGTGTATATAGCTGAAACTTTGTAAGGCATCAACTGTGACTAGAGATTTCCTACTGGGACACATGCAGTGAATGATGCTGGTAATGAAAATTATGGGTTTTCTCCTTTCCAAGGGAAAAAAGGAGGTGATCAGAACTAGCAGCGTCCATATTAGTTGGTTGTTTCTATGTAAAATTTTTTCCCATGTCACCATGTTCACAGTCCAGAAGAGAGGAGGATTCACTTTGTTCGACTCTTTGCTCTCCATTGACTACAGACACCAGGAAATGCGCGATTTTTTTTTTTTCCCTCAGATGACACGCTTTCCTCAAGCTGATCTTTCGTGATAAGACATTGTGCTGATCCAGGATGGAGGCAGAGACTACTGAACCTTGCAGCCACTGGGCTAGCTGAGCACTTTGCCTACCTGGAAGGCTGAATCCAGACAGCATTGCCTTGACTCAGTTAGTGCTCAGGCTGGCTGATGTAAAGGGATTTGAGGATCCACAAATTGAGCCATGCTTAGACAAACTGTGTAGATGTGCCCATTCAATAATCATGTGTGGGAGCTTTGCCTTGGAATTGCATAAGTGGGTGTAGAAAGAAACTGCATGGTGCTATTACAGTTCCACATCTCTGCTGAGCAGTTTGCTTTTGCTTGGAGGAAGCTGTTTCTGCAGGGACAAAGTAGTAGGGAACGCTGCACGTTTTCTTGAAAAGGTAGTGTGTTCTGAGCTAGGCTAGCAGAAAGTTGTGCAGCAAAGGCACTGGTGACATTTTGAATAGGCTTTCAAGAAGCAAGAAAAACTACTTTCATGTATTTGCTCATATTTTAGATCTCTTTCCAACGTGACCTTTTGAAAACAATCTGTTTACACATCCCACACACAGCTAGATCAGCAGTGTGAGACAGTGAGGGGTGGGAGTAGATGTGCAGAGCTGAGTGGCATATAACTATCACGCTTGCACCATGCCAGACATGTTCATACTCTTTCCATATGTGTAGCAGAGGCTGACCCAATCCTGGGATGTGGTGGGGCTTTATGCACCCTCGTTGGAGCTAGTGTAGAGGCTGTGACCACCTGTGCTGGTTTTGGCTGAGGTAATTTTCTTCCCGATGACTATTACAGGCCTATGTTTTAAATTTGTTCAGTGACAAATGACTTCATCATCTCCTAGAAGTTCCCAGCTGCTAGATATGACATCTCAGTGTCCCATGGCCTGGGTTAGATCAGTCAGCAAAGGCCTCTTTGCCGTAAGGGGCAGCATGTGGTGCGCAGCTGTGCCAGGATGAGGTGGCTGTGAGACATCCTGGCAGGTCTTCTCCCTGGTGCATGGTGCTGCAAGCCTTTCATTTCCAGATGACCTGGAGTGCACACCTTTTCATAGCCAGTTTCTGCATCCTGACTGTATGGAAAACCATAGGAGAGCTCACTATCTTGATTCCTGATACGTTATATTTGAACGGATTCATAAAGGGGTGTACCCAAAGGCTTGGTGTTAATTGGTGCCATGGTGCTTTTAATTTAGTCACATGGATATGGCACTGCAGTTCCCACAGCAACTGCCCTCCTCAAGCACAGGGAAAAAAGCTGCCCAAGAAAGTGGGTGTCTTCACTACAGTGTCATAGAAGCCATATGCCACAAAGAGATTTTTATGGTAGGAGCCTTTTATAGCATAGCTGTAGGGCTAAAATCCCAAAGATAAAGTCATCATGTAAATATCCCTGCACATATGGGCATATATGAGTAGCCCAGATTCATCCTAGGCTCTGCAAATGGGAGATTTTTGAATGTGATTTCAAAATTTCTGACTGTGCTTTGTTCCGGTAATAGTAATGGACTGAAACCATTCAGAGTTGTAACCTGGCTTGGGTGAGGATAGATCTGCCTCAGCTGCAGACTCTTTGCTTTCCTTATCACAATGTGTGACTTCTCGGTGTAGAAATAACTTGAAGACTTTTATTTTGATTTGGGAGGAGGGAGGAGACATTTCAGACAATCTCCGTGTGCAAGAGTTAGGTTAGAATACTTTGAGAAGGTCATTCTGTACATGACAACACAGCAGGGGGACCTATCCTCAGCAGGTGAAGTAGAAGATGCATCACTCTAAAAGCAGAGTGGCAGGGTGGTCTGTAAGCAGAAGTGAGAGCTGATAGCTGTCCATTGGCCCTCAAAGTCAGTGGAGACCACAGAACAGCATATAGGGAAGAGTTCAGCGGTCCCTTTTCCAGGATTTTGTACACAAATGTAAAAAGGACTTAGTGAAGTCTGGAATGCATATGTGACTTGCATTCTGCTTTCTCAAGTCTCCACACCAAAACCTTCCACTAAATACAATTTGGTACTTGGCAATAAATTGGAAAGTACAGCTCTATAGTTTGCGTGTAGAACTGCAATTTAGAAGAACTTGCTCCAAAGTAAAGTCTTTGTGCCACTTGTTAAGTGTGCAATTTCAGACTGACCTTTATGGAGAATTAACAAATATGAAATCTGATTTCACCTGTTCTGAATTTCATTGACTTTATCCTTTCTGATTTAGGTTTCATTTTCACTCAGCTGATGCTTATAATCAGTTCTCAGATTTTCTTTAGTCATGCTTTTCATGTTGTTTCATGCCAAGGATTAATAAACCTGGCCTCAGTTCATCATGAAAAGACATGGAAAGAGATAATCCTATCCATGTATACAACCACTGGTTTGCTTTTAAAATGCCCACCTTTCCTTCTTGTATTCCACTGCATTAGTGTTCTCAGTCTTTCCTGACTTCTCCCTGGCCAGACTCATAATCAGTGTACTGATACATACAACAGTTAACTGCCATTTTTTGTCTCAGTATCTTAACTTCTGTGATACTTTCCTTGCCCTAACCATAGCATCATCTGTTTGTTTAGGCTGAGGATCTTCCACTGCGCTTCATGACTTGTCCCTGTGGTCTCTCTGAATGACTTACACCAACTTCAGTTCAGTACAGTCAAATGGAGTCATACTTCCTTCTAGATCCAGGATAGCAATCTTTCCTCACACCTGCAAGTCAGGTATCTCTTTTGGGTTAACTGTCTATGAGTCCTCATATCCCAGTTGTCACTGAGTCTTGCAAGTTCTACAGAATGCACAAATACGCCACCACTAAACACTATTTCCATTGCAGTGGGTTGACCCTGGCTGGATGCCAGGTACCCACTAAAGCCGCTTGATCACTTCCCTCTGCAACTGAACAGAGGAGAGAAAATAGAACAAAGAGTTCATGGGTTGACATAAGGACTGGGAGAGATCACTCACCAATCACCATCATGTGCAAAACCGACTAGAAGTGAGAATATTAATTAAATTTAACAGAGTCAGAACATTAGAATGAGAAGTAAAATAAACCTTAAAAACACCTTCCCACCACCCTTCCCTCTTTTCTAAGTTCTACCTCCTACCCCAGTGGCATAGGGAGATGGGAATGGGGTTTACAGTCAGTTCACTGGAGGTAGTTCCTGCCACCGCTCAGGGAGAGGAGTCCTTCCCCTCTGCTCCAGCACGAGATACCTCCGTTGGGAGAGAGTCCTCCATGAGCTTCCCTTGCATGAGTCCAAATGCAACAAAAAAGTCTTCACAAACTGATAGAACATGTGTCACTCTTCCACAGGGTGCAGTCCTTCAGGCATAGGCTGCTCCAGCATGAGTCCCTCACAGGAACCTGGTCCAGTGTGGGGTTGGGCTCTCTCTCCACAGATCAACAGGTCCCTGCCTGGACCCTGCTCCAGATGGGCATCCAACAGGATCACAGCCTCCTTTGGGCATCCACCTGTTCTGGTGTGGGTCTCCTCCATGAGCCGCAGGGGGACCACAGGCTTCAGCATCTGGAGCACCTCCTCCTCCTTCTCCACAGACCTTGGTGCCTGCAGAGTTGTTCACACATTCTCATTCCACTCTTCTCTGGTGGCAATTTCAACTGCTCTAAACCTTTTTCCCCCCCTTCTTAAATATGTTATCAAAGAGGCGTTACTATCATTCCTGGTTGGCTAGGCCTTGGCCAGCGGCGAGTCCATCCTGGAAACTTCCAGCAGCTTCTCACAGAAACCATCCCTGTCGCCCCTGGCTACCAAAACTTTGCCATGCAAATCCAATACATACATCAGCTATAAATTAACAGTCAGATTTTAATTGTCTCTTCATTTTCATTCTTGTTCTGCTCCAGCACCCTTTTTCTGGCCTTCAGCAATGCAGTCTTAGTGTTTATATTGGTTCAAGATGTTTCAATCTAAGCATTCTCCATGTGCCACATTAACCAGATTGCCATTCTCATTGCATCCCTCAGCAGATTTCCCTTTCTCTTTTGTGTCAGAGTCTACCTGTATGCATTGGCATGGCTTGTTACCCTCCCTCTTGTCTTCTTATCTTCTGTGTGCTGTAGAGATGTCTTCTATCCTGAGGCCATTTTACTGCTGCTTCACACATTGAACTGTATCATGGTTATACATAATTTTAAAGAAAATATTTTTAAGAAAATTTCCAGGTTGTTTTAGAACACAACAATATCCAGTTTCCAGCAGTACGATGGACAGGAGTTTCCTCACTCACCTACACATCTCCTGGCTTGGTATAAATTATCAGCAAATAATGTTTTTACTTCTGGGATAAAATCCTTGTAGGACCACATGTCTGCTTCAAATTGATATCCTAAACTCAGTGCTAGCATGTTTCAGTCAAAAGCTAATGAAGCATACGTGTGTACACAAACTGGTGAGACCTATCAGACCTACCAATTTTTATATATTGTCTTGACCTTTTTGGTAACAACTCCCTGGATAAAGAGTTCACTTACTTGAGGCAGTTGTGCTCATAATACAAAGTCAGCACTGGCCTGCTTTGAGGCCACAGCCTGTACCGTATACACAAGACTCAGGAGCAGCCTGTGGTTTCACTAGACATTTTTTGTAGCAGAAAACCCCCTCACAGAACTGTAGCCTCTGCTGTGGGGAAATTGGTTAGCCTCATATGACACACCCTGCTCATGTTTCCCAACAGCATAGGGCAGAGGCAAAATACCGAAATATTTAAAAGCTTCTAGCTGAAACGTCCTGTGTCTAAAAGTGGAGAACATAAGGCCAGCCCGTTTGCCTCAGGAATCCAAAACCAAATGGACATTTTTTAGCCAACAGAAATAACTGAATTAGTAAATCTAGGGCATTTCCTTCAACTTCTGTATTAGGAGGGAAGTGGAGAAATGAAATGCAAACATTCCAAGGTTGTTGTTATACCTGTGGATTTCTCTTGTAAATGATTTTTCAACCTTGTTCTCTTCACTTTAAGATAACTCCCTTATCTTCCTTATCTCAAGAGGAATATGAATGAAATATCAAATATCTCACCCAACTGCATAAGCAACTTGAAACGAAAGAAAGAAAATAGTTCCTTTTTTATTTTCATACATCCTAAAAATTATCCCAATGAAACACTGTAATATAGGGCTCCAGCTGGGAATCTCCAAATTCCATTTTAACCAAAAGTAAATGTGTTACCCTTCTAGGTAAGGTCTGGCACAAAATTTAGCCTTTATACAATGTAAATTATTGAATTCAAAAATTCTACAGAAGTAATGAAATTATTCCCATAGCCTCTGCAGTCCAGTTTGCCATCTCTTGGGAATCCTGTTTGCTCAGCAAATAGGTTTAATGTAGGACGGCATCCCCAACACTGCAGGGACAATTGCTGAAGAATATGAATATGAGTCATTTCCACCTGAAGTCATACACATAATTACTGCTCCAGCTTAATGGCAAATGAGTAAAGCAAAACAGCCTAGAAAATACAGAATAAATGAAATTACATACAAAATCCCTTTGTTAGTGTAAGATATCAAACATGGATAATCACTGCATATAGGTTTTTACTTATGGAAAAATGTTATCTTCCTTGGAAAACAGGTGGGGGCAGGTGATGAAGGCCTGAGGAGCTAGATGGAAACATTCAGTGAATTCAGCCTGTCCTAAGGCAGCAATGTGGATGCTGTATTGCTACACACACACAACCCCCCTCTTTAGTGACAGCCTCTGAATCTGTATTGATTTACCCTTTGGCTGTGGAGATGATTATTCACCTGAGCATTAAAGCAGATCACAGCTGTGAGGTGAACGCTCCTAAGCACTTTAAATCAAAACCCATTTAACTCCAGCCACATTTGCTTTCTCATTCTTCAGCTGAGAGCACTTGTTTCCATGATGTTTGATTGCCCTGCCTTTCTGCATTTGCATTACAGATATGTCTAAGAAATTTTTAATTACCATGGATGATATCCCGTTTAATACATTATTTTATAATTGGATTTTTAGAGAATATTAATTTTTTCCTGCAAAACATTATTAGTTATTAGACGACACAACCTCTATGTCCTTGTAATAATAATCACCCTTGACTTGACATTAGCCGCTTGTCTTCACTGTTTTCTTTACCATCTTGGAAAAGTAATCATAAACTGGTTTTTGTTGCCTGTATGTTTAATTAATTTTTTGTCGCTTTGCTTTTATGAGTCAACCAGACAACTTGTTCAATAGCCCTGTGACTAATTTAGTGCCTTTGTTTCTACAAACAACTGCACCAAAGAGCACCTAAATAAGATCGTTTAAGAGATACTTTGATGTGTTGCATTTGAAGTCTTTGCTCCTTTGCTGCAAACTGTGCTCACTGCTTAGCTTTGACCACAACTAAGATCACAGTGGGATTCATTCCTCTTCTTAATAGAAGTTTGTTCACCTCAAAATTTTTACGGTTGGCTAGACCATCTCTGCTTGCAAGGGGTCCAGCGAGAGCAGGTATGTAATGCTGTGTATTAGACACATTCAGGGACTCTATGGTTCCTTTGAGCAATACTAGCTGTGAGCTATGTAGCAGTTACCCTCCATTTCGTGAGGTCTATGATTTGGTTTTCTGTTGGTTTAGCCACCTCTGCAAGCTGGAGGTGGGTGGGGGTTGGAGGGGAACTGTGTGCAATGTTCCTGGTGGGTGCATTGCCACTCAGCCCAGGGGTGAATTTCTGTCCATACAGCTCAGTAATTCTCAAAATTGTGAATCTGGTGGAAAGAAAATTTGGCTTGCCTCTGGCACTGTGAGACAGATGCGGTGATATGAAACCAGGCTATCAGATGGTTGTACTTCCTGGGACCTTTTCTCCCGAATTTCATTACAGACTTTCCTCTCACCACAGCCTTCTCAAGCACAAGAAAGCTAGTATTTCCTGTTCCACACTTTTATTTAATGATTTAACTTGAGTGTGTACTCCAGGTGCTAAGTATAAATTAATAAATACTGCTGCAGCAAATCACATTTCCTCTTGGGCTAACTCTCAGTCATTTCTAAGCTCCAGACCATCTATCCCCTCTCACTCCTCCTTGGAGGTGAAAAACAGTAACGGTGCTAATGCTGGTATGTCAGAATAGCAAAAACTACTTTGATGCTGAATTTGTTATAAATGTGTTTGCAGATTCCTGAGGCTGAAGAGGTATGGAAGGTCTCATCTAGCTCAAACAGAGACAAACTGAGAATAACTACAAGGAAGAAAACAATAACAGTAGAAAGGAACAAAACCCACACACTTTCCTCTGAAGATTAAAGAGATTGGCCACAGGTAAGAAATAGCCAGACAAGAACTAGAACTCCCACGCTTATGTGTTTGACTCATTATTTCTTATGTGAGTGAGTAATAATCTCTGCAATTAATGGATGCCACAAAAGATGAAAGGGATGGAGCATTATAGTGTCAGCTCAGCAGAATAAGCTACCAATATTTGATAGGAGCTCACAGGGTGCTAATAAGTTTCATAAACCTAGGATGCAAGTGACTGTGATAAAAGAAAATAAAGAACAGAGAAAAGATTAGGAGGGTCATAATAAAGTCAAATAACTGTTTTTAGAAATAGCTAAAGCATGTCCTCCAAAGATATGGGGGGGGTCAAGGTAGAGAAAGGGTGATTTGGACTTTTCTGACAATAGACATGTATGTATTAATACAAAAGGCACACATTTATCTGATAGAGATTTCCTTTGTACTCAGCCGTCATTATTTGGATCACATTTCATGGGAAGCAGTAGGCCCTGAAAGAGACCCATAAGAAAGGATGAGTTTTGACCCTATTCATTGACTAAGGAAGGCTGGGCCCTGGGAAGGGCCAAGCAGGGTAAGAAAATAAGAGAACTTTCCTGGGAGTGGGAGAAAAAATGATCAGAAAGAAAAGTGTCTGATTACAAAGAAAACACAGGAAAGGAATGGATATTTGAAACAGAAACAAGGACTGAGGAGAAGCATTAAAACCATTCCAAAGCCTTGCTCATTTGCCTATCTGAACTTCTAAGCAGATGTTCATCTGTAGCTCATTCACTCTGAGTATAAAACCAGAGAGGATACAAGGAAAGCCAGGTACCAGGAGGAGAACTATCCATATGGGAAGAGAGTCAGGGAAGATGTGTTTCATATTTTGTTCCACCCAGAGGAAAGTGCTGACTCAGACTGGGATTCTGACTCAGTATTTCCCAAGATCCCTGCCACATCACTGTGTTGCACATTCAAAAATACCCCTCCAAAAAATGCACTCAAGCACTCTGTCCTGGAAATGATAGATCATGCTCACAAATAAGTAAAAAAGAAGTCTATCCAATACTAAAAGCATCCTCTTGAAAATTCTGCTTCTCTACTGTCAGTCATCTTCTCACGGGTTCAGAAAGTTTATCAATAAAGCCCCTTTAAAATAGAAAACAGCCAAGCAAAACTGAAAATCTGTGAATGATGCTGTACATGGTCTAAGAAAATTTTAAAAATGTGAAATGAGTGCTATATGGATTTAAAAGAATGCCTAAGGCTATTAAAAATTGTGAAAGGACAGACCTTCAGACTAGAGCTATTCCTTTAGTCAGAGTCTAGAGACCAGATGTCTCTTCTCATGCCCTCCAAAAGTGCCTCTGGTTTGAAACAGAGCTTTTAGTAAGCAGCTTCCATAAGTAGTCAAGCATCAGTGCAAATTAAATTATATTTTTAAGGTTTGGGGTTTTGTTTGTTTGTTTTAATGGCACATGAAATGCTTATTGGGAAGCAACTTCTACCACTGGACAGAAACTACTTAGCTGAAGTCACTTTCACTTTTCATGTAAGACTTTGCTTTTCTCTGTGCACGTTAAAAGACACCTATTTTGTCCATCTGTGTGTAGCTTGTTTTGGAGATAGAGGCACAAATGCATAAGAATTTCCTCTTTTAATTGCTATTCTTTCTCTACAGTGTATTCATGTAGCATTTGTGCAGTTGGTCTACACGTAATTTTAGAATTCATAAGAACTCTCCGAAAACAAAGAGCTAGCTTACTAGGATCAGTTCAAAGTTTTAAAATGAATAATTTTTCCTTTTATATCCTTATAACTAGCCACCTGTGATAAACACCATCTGAAAACCACATCATTTTTTGCAGCATATATAGAAGAAGCAAATAATTTTTACAAAGCCTATGGGGGGGAAAAAAAAAAAAAAAAAAAGTTGCTAGACAGGCAACATGAAACTCACCAGCTAGACTTTCATATGGACTTCCATCACTGCTTGTTTGCTTCAGATAAAAAAAATCTTAACAATTTTTTCATTAATTCATGATTTTTATTAAACTGCTTGTTAATCTACAAAGTAAGAGAACAAGCACATAGGGTAGTTGACAGCATTTTATGTATTTTCTACAAATTTCTGAAAAGTATTGTATGTATTTTAAATTAATAGTTTACTGGTATTTGATGTAATTTGAGAATTTTGTCATTTATCAATAAATAAATAAGCCATTTTATTCCAGATGTTCTTCTACTGGGCTAAATGAGGGAAAGGACTTCAGCACTTCAATTGTAATCAAAACCGAAACAGTTTAACTTTACAATGAGTAATAAAATCATTGAGTGAAAGGTGCTCCCTGAGTGTCTGGAGTGACCAGAAGAGAAGCATGGTTCAGGAATCAAAAGCCTGTAAGGTTGGACTATCTAAATTTAATAGAGCCTATGATGTGTAGAGGGTTTCTGATGATGTGAAGTGACTCGCATGCTTCATACTTCCTAGGATTGCATATCCGGTTCAAATGTGAAGGAATTTTGTCACCACTTAAGGAAGATAGGAATATTCTCAGCAAATAATGTGAACACTGGTAGTTGGTTTTGATACAAATTCATGAATGTGCAGGATCTATTCTATACTTTCAACCTCTTCTATGCTTTTTCATTTATTAGAGTCATTTGTTTGGGCACACTGCTCAAGAATTGTTTTTTTAAGAACACCTTATATTGATATCCAGAATCAAGTTTCCCAGTTTAATGCACTTTTAAATCAAAAGCAATCTTTCCATTGACTTTTGTAATCTTTTTTTTTAATCAATCAACCTTTAACCAAAACCTCAAGCAGCACCAGCTGCACAAGGAATTTTATATTGCAAGTGAACAGCATACTTTTCAATAAAGGATTGCACATGGTTATTGCAACAAATTAGGTAAGACTGAGTTCTTTAGCATTTGTTTCTCCTGGTAGCCAAATTTTTCGTGTAGGTATTTCAAACTCAATTTAGCATCATGGTTCATTGAAAAAGTGTAGTCACGTAAATACAGTTCAAGTGGTGAGGAAACAAATTTTAATTGATTGAACAGCATTATTTGCATAATGTTTCTGTTTAATGGTCCTTCTAAAGGTGAAGCTAAAATGGAAAGTCTAAATTTGTTCTTATAAGAACATAAATCATTGACATCTACAGTTTTTAAGGATGCAACCAGAAATCTGCGGAGGAGCACACAGGATGATAATGCAGGGAGACATGAAATGGACTGAGGACAGTTGTGCATGCCCCAGAGGGAGAGTTGTTTGACCTTCAGGAGCCTATGAGAAAGGTGGGAGGAAGCAGGGAGGGGCAAGGGGGGTTGGAATTTCCTTACCTCTAGTGACATTAACAGCCTGAGGATAAAATAAAATCGTGAATTGTGGAATGACTTTCCTTTGATGTCACTGACCTTGGGTTCATTGTATATGATGATACACTTTTCAAGAATACTTTTCTATGGAAGTGGTTATGCACATAGATATATTTTATTGAATCTTGTTTGATAACATAAATCCAATCTGTGAAGAAGTACAGAGCATTGCTTACTCCTGTTAAACTCACAACCCTGAGCTGATTTAGAGACCAGACTTACCTGACTGGTACCTTTCTGTTTTGTAAGGTCAAGGGCATCTCTGACCGGTGATTTAGGGGGAAATCTCGCAAATTACACATCTGCCTGAGACATAGCAGTGAGCATAGAGTGGTGCAGGAGGTTCCTTTCCTCTTTGTGGGACAGGAAATAGAGCCCTCTTTGGTTTTAGTTTCCCTCTGGATGATGCAACCACCATACAGACACGGATGATCCCTTGCCATGGATCAAGGGATTACTCTATTTGTGGAGGTAACTTTTCGGCATACATCTTCCTTATTGCTAGTCAAGAGGACTTTGCTTACTATGGGTGGGCACATTGGTAAGAAAAGAGTGAAAGAGGAAGCTGGAAGACAGTTGGCCTTCTTTTGCTATCTTGCACCAAGGCCAACTGCTACATAACACACCCAGAAATCACATTTGTTGCTGTTGCTGGGCCATCATGCTGCTCCTCACCTACTTCAGCAGCCTGTTGAATCCCACGCATTACAGAAGTTGCTGTTGTCACTTCTATGCCCCACACAAGACAGCAAAGAGGTGAGAGGTTTTGCATTATTTGCTATTTTGGGCTGAAAATCCTACACTTGTCCGCCACGTTTAAATTTTTCCACCTCCAGACCTTTTTTAGACGTTTTTAATATTCCTGACTCTCACTGACAAAAAATAATCCCATGGTCACTCCTAGACTATTGGAGGAAGATAATGGCAAGGCCGGATTTGAGCTGAAAACCTTCACCTAGGAGTCCTGCAGGACCCAAGCACAATGTAGACAAAATAGAGACTTTAAGGGGTGCAGAATACAACCTGCTGTTGAGTCTGCCCCTATACCAGGGATGCACAAAGTGGGCTTATTGACTTTTAATTTCCTAAAAGGCCTCAGGGGAATCCCAGAAAACTGCAAATCAGTAAAGCTGACATCCCTACCACACATACTCAGACAGAGTGGGCCCATGGATAAACGTTGTGCAAAAGAAAATGATAAATTTGGCATTTGTGACAGGATATACCACACTAGAGTTTACTGAAAAGTCAATGAATACTTCGTTATTCATATTCACAATAAAGTTTGCTGATATAGTGAGCTATTAATATTCATAACTAAGTTTACTGATGTACTAAGTTGTGCAGGATACAGAGAAGAGATCCAGCTACAAAGAACTTTTTAAGGACTTT
The DNA here is from genome assembly GCF_003031625.1 of Empidonax traillii. Taxonomy (NCBI): domain Eukaryota; kingdom Metazoa; phylum Chordata; class Aves; order Passeriformes; family Tyrannidae; genus Empidonax; species Empidonax traillii. The sequence goes on from NW_020956374.1 coordinate 243,356, forward strand.
GAAATACAGAGTGACAAGGTAATAAAATGGCAGATTAAAATCAGTACTGATAATACGGAGCAATAGAGAGTAAGGACAGAATCAATTTGCTGCACAAGTAATGCACAAAACACAGTGACATCCTCAGACAATTTTGTCTTTCCTCTTGAATTTTTCCCTTTCTAGTTTTAACTACTAATAGGAGATAATATCTTTTCACTCCCAAGCATGTGCATCTATTAACCCTCTCAGATTGTGTAGCTGGAAAAAATTGTACTGACCTTCAGTAAAAAATTTCCAAAACCTCTGCTATATGTAAATATTTATGATAGCCATTAAAATTCACTTCACACTTAAATTTAACTTAGCTGGAAGTGCCTTTCTCACTTGGATATAGTGAGGAATGACACAGAAAATGAGATCCAGGACTCTGGTAAATGGGAGAGAAGAGATGGCAAGTTTTCATGTGACAAATGATTTGCCTAATTTATATGGTGTACAACTGTGTATCATACAGAAAAGGCATGGCATGGGAGGGAAGGGGAGGGCAAGGGATGGAGAAGGGATAGGGTGGGGTGTGACGGAGATGGGACGGGATGGGATGGGACGGGACGGGATGGGATGGGGAGGGGGGAGGAGAGGGGATGGGGACAGAATGGGATGGGGAGGAGAAGGGAGAGGATGGAAAAATGTGGTCTTGAGGAGGCTGATTTTTTTTATTCTTCTCTGGCACTGCTATCAGAATAATGGAGCAAAGTGAGAAATGTTCAGCAGTTATCTTAAGCATCCTGTAGAAATAGGTTTCACAGACTCACACTGGGTAGGGAAAAGTCAGGTCAATATAAGAAACTAATTATTTAGATTTCTTTGAAGGATTAGGTGACTTGGGCAGCACTGGTGAATCTCTGCACTGTCTGGTGTCAGGCTTAACATGAAAGGTTTAAAAATGCTTAAAAAAAGTTCCAGGGTGAAATGAGGATACTTTGGAGGAAAAGAAAAGGAAGAAAACATCCAACCAATCAACTAAACAAACGAAAAAAACCCAAACCAAAAAACTACTGAAATGAGAGTGTTACAAACACATTTTGTCAGCAGTGCCAGCTTCCACTCCATTTCTGCACTGCTCATACCTTCCCTACTTCTCTGCTCCCAAGCACTAGCATGAGAGGAACCTGGGAAATTGTGTGACTAAGCAATAAACTCCTCCCCAAATACTTGGGGTTTTGAGCCAGATTTAATGTGAGAACATCAAGAATGCACGAGACAGCAGAACACAGAAAATGGCACAGGCTTGGGTACAAACATCTAAGGCAGGATGGATTGGGAAATGTTATTTTTATTTCTTCTGGATGTAAAGCAATTACCTTACTTGTTTTTCTGTAGACCCCTTTGGCAAGGTGTGGAAAGACTATATTTCATTTTATAGCCTAATAAAGTAGCTCCTAGCCAGTTTTGGCTTTAAATTAAAAAAAGTAGAGTATTAATTTACTCAAGAGTAAACCTGTTTGTTTTTTTATTTCCCTTTTCCCTTCGCTTCGCTTCGCTTCGCTTCGCTTCGCTTCGCTTCGCTTCCCTTCCCTTCCCTTCCCTTCCCTTCCCTTCCCTTCCCTTCCCTTCCCTTCCCTTCCCTTCCCTTCCCTTCCCTTCCCCTCTTTCTTGTTTTTCTCTCCCTTCTTCTTCATTCTCTTTCTTTTATTTTTTCTGGGAGCCCCTGGTGGTCTAGTGGTTAAGGATGCCGCGCTGTCACTGCAGAGACCCGGGTTCGATTCCGGGTCGGGGCCACTCCCTGGGCAGATGGAGCTCGTTAGCCCTGTAAGGCAATCCATCTACATCCTGAGGACCTCGCTGCCACCGTCCAAGCGTGCTTGGCCCCGGCAGATGAACCTCAGGATTAAAGGGTGGGCTCAGTTCCGCGCACACTGTGTCTCACCTAAAAAAAAAAAAAAAAAAAAAACCAATGGCCATTATTATTATTATTATTATTATTATTATTATTATTATTATTATTATATTTTTTTTTCAATAGAATTTGCTACAGCTGGCTGTGTGTCCCCACAGGACAGTTAGTCTCTTTTAATACCTCATGAAAGAGCATGAGCACAGGAC
>NW_020956375.1:0-6987 GCF_003031625.1 Empidonax traillii
AACCCCATGGGATTCGTTGTCCCTGGCAAGAACCCACCCTTTCACCAGAACCTTCTGTATTTCCCTGTATATAAGCTGTCTTCTTGAGTAATAAACTGCCATTTTGTGGGTCACATATTGTGTGTGTGTGTGCCCGTCTCCCAATGCAGAATGTGCCTCGGAGGTCTTCCAGCAGGTTCTCCCCCCGAACTTGCTAGAATTACTATCATGGGCAAAACAGACTTGACTTGGGGAAGATGAATTTAATTTATTTCCAATAAAGTAGGACAGCAAGAAACAAAGACAAAATTAAAAAAGTGAGAGAAACAACTCTGCAGACACCAAGGTCTGTGAAGAAGGAGGGGGAGGAGGTGCTCCAGGGGCCAGAGCAGAGATTCCCCTGTAGACTTGTAGAAGTCAACCATGCTGAAGTATGTTGTCCCCCTGCAGTCCACAGAGGACCTCATACTGGAGCAGATATCCACACAGCAACCCATGGAAAGCCCACACCAGAGCAGGCTCCTGGCAGGAACTGCAGGCTGTGGAGAGGAGCCCACACCGGAGCAGCTTTTCTGGCAGGACCTGTGACCCTGCAGGGGACCCACACTGGAGCAGTCCGTTCCTGAAGGATTTCACCCCATGGAAAGAACCCACGCTGGAGCAGTTCATGAAGAACTGCAGCCCGTGGGAAGGACTCACATTGAAGCAGTTTGTGAAGGGATGTATCCCATGGGAGGGACCCCATGCTGGAGCAGAACAACAGCATGAGGAGGAAGGAGGGCAGACACAAAGCATTATGAACTGACCGCATCCCCCATTCCTCAACCTCTCTGCACCACTCAGTGGGGGAGGAGGTAGAAGAGTCATGAGAGAAGTTGAGCCTGGGAAGAAGGGAAGGGTGGGGGGAAGGTGCTTTTAGCTTTGTTCTTAAATTCTCATTATCATACTCTGTGATTAATTGGAAATAAATTAATCTTCCCCGAGTCTGTTTTGCCCATGACGGTAATTGCTGAGTGATCTCCCTGTCCTCATCTTGACCTATGAGCTTTTCATCATGTTTTCTCTCCTTTGTCCTGATGAGGAGTGGGAGTGTTAGAGTGGTTTGGTGGGCACCTGGTGACCAGCCAAGTTCAACCCACCACAGGTGTGCATGAAGAGCAATTTATAATCATCTCTGCGTGTTTATCAGAGAGAGAGAGAGAGAGATTGAGATTGATTTCTGACAGTTACTATGAAGTAAAACGGCTGTTTGATTTTTTAAAATGTTTTTAAAGACTCGTTTTTTCCATTGATACACTAAATATCTACAAGTAACTTTGACTTGCAGAAGATTATAGAAGGTAGTTTGTGAACTGCAGAAGCTGAAAATTCCTGTAAAATGCATAGGGTATGCTGTCTTTGAAACAATACAACATATTGTGATAGATAAACAAAAAATTGCAGAATGATTAGGATAAAGCATTAGGACAAATGGTTTGCTGGTGTAAGTGTTCCACAGAAGGATTTGATGTGAAAGAGAAGAAAAATTAGTCCCATTGCAGCTTGATGCTGTTGGAGGGGAGAGGAGGATGTTGACTGAACACTAGTTTTCCTTGTTTGGGCTTGTTTTCTACTTCTCCCACCTCTCTAGTAAGACCGGCATAGGATGTGAGATTTAAAGAGGAAAAACTGTTCTCTCTTTCCACCTCTGGAGAAAGAACATGTAAGAACACGGAAAATATCTTGGTTAATAATCAGTCATGTCAGAACGCTCAATAGCTTCTTTTTGAATTTAATATTTGGCTATGGTACATCTCAGGGGGAAGCTTAAATGTGATTATAAAGCAATGCATACCAACTGCTGGGTTTGCAGTGGGGATGTGGTAGGAGAATGTGGAGTTTACACTATTGCAGGTGCTGTTTGGCAAGTGCACCATCCATTTGCTGCTTCAGACTTGCTTCTGGTAGTTACTAAGGGATAGTTTTAATCTGTCTCCCTTTTCTTTCAACCAGATACATTCACTGTTGTTATTGAATAATCTAAGTTTATCAGTTGTGTAGTCACTTATTTTAATTGACTTGATGCGGGAATTATCAAAACTATTTTCCTTTGTGACCTAAGTGTTGACCAGGGGCTAGGCTGCGTATTTCTGAGTCTCCAGTAGCATATGTGGGAAATGACAATACAAATTATTCACATGAAGTAACGGTCTTCTAATAAAAAACAAGTTCTCTCTTTCCTGGATTTCAGAAAGAAGTTACCTGCTGTTCGAATTCCTTGAGTTAAAGGTGGTCTTTTATGTTATCCTGTATTTTGAAGAATGCATTGGATAATAGCCTGAAAATCTTCCCACAGTCCATAATCATAGAGATGCAACATTGAAATTGAACAGTGAGATTTTAGATCAAATATTTGTGCCTTTTTTTCTTTTTTATTTTATTTTTACTCATTCACCTTTTCAGAAAATCATCGTACACCTTCAGACTAATGAGCTTTTAAAATTATATCCTTGCCCATTTAAACTTTGATGTGAAAGCAGAATCTTTTGGAGTTGATTCTTTCCAAGGCATTCAAAACATGATGTTACCATTTAGTTAATTTAACACCAAAGAGGCTTTTCAGCTCAGTAATACTTGCAGAATTGATTTTCTTCCTTTTCCAAGCATACCAGCATTTGACAAAAGTTTTGCTTGATAATTCTCAATAATACTGCATTTAGAGTGGTATTTTCTCTGATGGTTACTCTCCTCGCAAGCAGATGGCATTGATTTCCTTTCCTGTTCTTTGTGTGTTGGGAGGCAGAAGACCTGCTGATGCAATCACTGTAGCTTCAATGATTGTATTTCTGAAAGCAAGGTGTGGGATTTCTCTTGAGTTTTAGAAAATGAGATCTTGTATAGACAATCAGTCAAGAAGCAGATGGTATGGCATGATGTTTCAATGTCCGTTGGAGAAATGACAACCTGCACCAGGAACTGCACAGTAGAGCAGATAATTTTTGTTTTCTTCAGAAGCAAAATATTAAAATTTAGACTCAAAGGAAGTTAGTATGGTTTTCGTAGGATCAACCCTAATGCTTTGCTGTCATTCAGGTAACAGGTTATAGTTTTATGGAGAGTATTGAAGTGACAGTGTTAGTATACTGACCAGAGTATGCTAGATGTTTACAAATAATTTATGAACACATAAATCCACAGAAAATTAAAAGTGATAGATAGAGAATCTGTCCTATAGATAGATACATTGTGACCTTGAACAATGTTGCTTAAGCTCTATTTGTCTGTTCCGTGCTTATAATAATATTTATTTTTTTTTATTTGGTATGGTATCCCTATACTGAAAAATAAAATGGTTTGAACTTAAACAACTATCACCCAACACTGAGGGGACAGACAGATTCTTTTAGGCGTCCTTGGGAGAATGATAACGGCACTAAGTTGTAGTTACAATGAAAGCTTTAGTTTTTTATAACAGGATGTTATGATTAGCATAGCATAGATTTTATATTAAGAATAGCACAGCATTTCTACAAGTAGAATCAGTGTAGCACAATTTTATGAGTAGCGTAGCACAGAATTTTATATCACCACTTAGCTTATGGTTTCTAATCATCTGGGCCCTCTGCAGATTGGGTCAAATCTTAATACTTGACTTGCAGTATCGATATCACAATCATAATCTAGACTCAAAAAGACATAAAAGAATATAAGTCACTCCCTCAATCCTTGGAGGAAGCAGACAATGGTGGAGGCATCCCTGACCACCAGAAGGCCGCTGGTCTTACTGTTGTTACGACCCACTCCTGAGGCAGGGTAACTGAAGTTCTTGTTAATAGATCGCTTGGGGCAGATTAGAGTGAAATGACACTGAATGACCTGTGTATATATATCGCGAGTGGGGGTTTGGACCCGCGACAGACCCAGAGGCACATCTTGTATAGGAGATAGGCACACGGATGGCGACGCACAAAATGACGTTTATTAAAACAAGATGTCAGTTTATATACAGGGGGATACAGAAGATTCGGGAATAAAGGTGGGATTCTTGCTAGGAAACATCAAATCCTGAGGGTCAGTGATAAGGGAACTTGGAGGGATAGGCTGCAGGGAATATGTCTGGTCACACGGGGGGAAGGGATAGCTAGGGAGGAAAGGAAGGTCTGGGGGCCAGGAGAGGGGAATTCTACAGAGGTCTGTGAGGCTGCTTCTTATTGCTGGACTTCAGGCACATCCTGCAGTTGCAGTTGTCAAGGCACTTCTAGATTGATTTCTTCCTCTGAGGCTACTTCGCAGCCTTTCTGCATTCTCTCCCCATTCTCTGTAGGCTTCTGCTGGTCCACTCCTGACATCTCCCCCTTCTCTGTTTTTCAGGACTGGGAAAGCTTGGGAAAAACTTTTAGTCATGGGGTTTTTAACACAAAAAATTAGACGGGGAAGGAAGACAAGGATGGAAAAAGTGATAATTAGAGACAAAGCGATTCCTTTAACAACCTTGTTGACCCAATTAGAGAGGGAAGGAAAGTGAAGCCAACTAAAGAGACCTGAAGAACCTTTGTCTTGGTTTATGGTGATATCACTAACAAGTTGTTTTAGAGTGTTGATGCTTTGGTACGCACTCTCAGAGTGGTCTGAGAAGTTCAGACAACACAGTCCTTCAAATTCTTGGCAACCGTGGCCGTGGGCAAGAAGTAAAAAGTCGATGGCTGCTCTATTTTGGAGAGTAGTTTCTTTGATTTTCAGGGTGTCTGCTATCAGGCCCCCAATGGCTAGAGAAGTGGCATTGGCTTCTTTGGCCATCCAGCAGGCCATGTGGGCTAGAGTGGAGAGGGCTTTGGTTGTACCAGTGTTGGTGAATGGAAAACTACCCCAGAATCTCTGAGTGTGGGACCAAATTTGAAATTTAGGGTCACAGTCTGGTGGGACATGGATGTGTAGTTCATCCACCTTTGCTGGATTGTTTTGAGGGGCCTTTGCCACGTTCTATCACCACAGATAAGAAAGTAGGTGGAAGACAGTTTAGTGGGTCGAGAGAAACTTTCAGTAGGAAGAGGGTAAGGTTGGGAGTTATTGCACCATGCGGTGGTGTTAGTATAAATGGAAGAGTTGGGGGATAGGTTAGATTTTAGGGTAAGGCGATTAGTAGTGGATTGGAATCTAAAGCAAGTGGTAGCAACAGAAGAACCTAAAAGGTCTAATTCTTGGGGATCAGTGTCCAGGGTACCTAGATGTAGGAGGGTTTGGGAAATAGTGTTTGGGGACAAAAGGAGATTATCTACAAGGGAAGTGTTTTGGATAAACCCGTTCCAGTCAGGTATACCCACGAGACAGCTTTTAAAGGGGTGACTCACACTGTCGAAGAAAAGATACATTGTGTCTGTGTTGGTGGCTTTAGCAAGGGTGATCCAGATGTTTTCTGTTGGTTGCTGCATCCAGTCTGGAACTGAGTAGTTCATGGTGGAACAAAGAGGAGAAGAATCAGGAGGGTCTGGAGTCCTCTAGGAAGGGCTTGATCCTTCTTGAGGGGACCCATCTTGGACTGTATCTGTTGCAGAGTTGGCCCAATAGTGCGAAAGGCTGAGTGGATCCTCTCATGAACTTCCATAACTTGAGGACTCACATCTGTCCATTGTCCTGATACTTGCTTGGTGTCATCGGGTGCTGTGTTACTTTGTATGACAGCACCTGTGACTGTATTAATTGTGGTAGATGTTGCACGTTGCTTTATAAATGCAGAACTTGGTGCTTGGTTCTCTGAAGGGGTTGTTTTCAAGCTTTCAGTAGATGTAGAAATTGTCTTTTTAAGAGTAGTCTGGGTTTTGTTTTTTATTGTTTCAGTTTGTGTGCTTGTAGTATCTGCAGGTGTTTCTGTCTGTGGCTCTGTAGAGGTCTGCTTTTTGGAGGCAGGCTTGTGAGAAAAAAATGAAACGGTTTCATTACAAGCAGGGTTTCCATGATTGCCTCATGATGAGGAGTTTGTGATCAGGGGTGTTCTACAGTTGCCTATGGCTGCAGTTCTGTTGCAGCCATGACCTGTTAATAGTTGTGATCATGTTAGTGTTGCTTACTATTGCTGTGTAGTGGCAAACCGGGAAGCCTGTAAGACAATGAGACCAGCCAGGGCTCATTGCCAAGGGACCATGCGGCCGGGACAGGGAAACAATCTAATAGGTTGGTTAAAACGACCAATGGACTGGAAAAGAGAAGTGTGAGCCCACCCTGAGAGAACCAATCGGGCTCAAGAAAAGGCTATATTGCCTTTTAGGGAAGAAAGATAGCAGAGCAGAGCTGAGCATGGGAGGGACAAGGGAACAGTTATGCAAATTGAGAGACCTTAAAAGAACTGCCCCCTCCCATCTCGGGTGTGCTCTCAGGCCCTGGCATGAGGCAAACCTGACCGCACCCAGCGCGCGCTGAAAATAAAAGTTCTTTGTTTCACTTTATTTGGCCGTCTTCGAAATTTTAATTTGAGATATTTCTCACAATTTGGGGGCTCGTCCGGGAGCCAATGTCCACCAGTCCAGTTGAGGGACCAGCGAACCTGGAAGGTGCACCCAGCTGATTTCAGCGGTCCAGAGACCTGTGCCCTCTCCTGGGACGGCAGCGACGGAGGACTCGAGGACGGACGGCGTGAAACAAAGAAAGGGGGAAAGAGAAACCAGATCCAGTATAGAAATTAATCCATGGCAACCGTTAAACCACGTGCAAGAGAATCGGTAAGAAAAGGGAAGGGCTATCCTCAAAGTATTATCAGGCAGTTAGGTCAAGGGAGTGTGCGTTTGTGCTGGCTTGAAAAAGAAAGCATTTTCGGGGGGACCCGGTGATGCCCAGAAAAGAGCAGATAAAAAACTGTTTAGACAAAGTTTTATGTCTAAAGCAGCAAGGTATTTATTGATTAACGGCCGGGCAGCCTGCCAGCTAGTGCTGGGAAAACAGGCTCCGCGTTGGTTAGGTTACAGTGAGTTTTTTATACAGGTTTGGCAATGATTACAACATAAATTACAATATTCATAACAGGTGGAGTTAGAGGCG
>NW_020956375.1:7267-9941 GCF_003031625.1 Empidonax traillii
CTTACCTTTAGCGCGCCTGGGGTGGGGTCCTGACCTTCGATGGATTTCACAGCCGAGGGATAGAAGTCCCATCTGGGGTCGCCAAATTGATGCCCAGAAAAGAGCAGATAAAAAACTGTTTAGACAAAGTTTTATGTCTAAAGCAGCAAGGTATTTATTGATTAACGGCCGGGCAGCCTGCCAGCTAGTGCTGGGAAAACAGGCTCCGCGTTGGTTAGGTTACAGTGAGTTTTTTATACAGGTTTGGCAATGATTACAACATAAATTACAATATTCATAACAGGTGGAGTTAGAGGCGGAGATGGAGGCGTGGTCTTTATTTTGAGGAATATTATGGTGGGAGGTCCTGTTTGCCTTCATCCTGGGGGCTGTTTTTTACTCCTCGTCCTCGCCTGACCTCGGGGACCTTTCGTTCTTTCTATTGTTTTCATGTTCTGATCACTCAGTCTTCAAGAAAGTCTTGGATCTGAGCCTATTTCACCTATTGAGATGTCACCTTGGCTCCTTTGGCTAAGATTTATTACCTCTGGGCTCTTTGTACAATGTACCTGTGGCTTATGTTTACAGAATTGGTACAGAACAAGATCTCCTTAGAGCAAGGTAGAGAAATGGGGGGGGGAGAACAGTGGGTCCCTGTAGCAAGATGCTTCAGTTAACCCTTCTTCCTTCATTCCCCCCTATTCTTTGAACTTACGAACTCTTTCGTCAAGTTCCAATGAAGTATGGGTGTGGTAATTTATGTTACAGGCACATATTCAAAAGGACAGTAAAAAAATACATAACTATTCCTAATACAATGATTAATGATTTTGGGGGTTTAATCCAGTCCTGTTGTGTGTATGATTTGTTGTACTTATCAAGAGTCCAAGGAATAATGTTGGAGTCTGCTAGTCCATGGTAGTGGGTTCCTTCAGGAATTCTCTTGGGGGTTCTCTGGAGTTTTCTTGACTCGGGAGTAGTGGATCCAAGCAGGTAGTTCCTTAATCCAGATCGCCGTAAAGGTGGTCAGTAGCATCTGGGGTGGTCCTTCCGACTTTTCCTGCAGAGGTTTTCCTAAAAGATTCTGAACATATACTAATCACTGGGATGAAAAGGATGCAATTTACAGTCAGGTTGTTTGTCTATTACCACAGTGACATTTTTATTAAAATGTTTTCCTACTGCTATTACATCATTTAGCAGGATTTTGGTTACTTCTGTCTCTTTATTTGTCCTGCATGGGAATGCTTCAGGCCACCCAGAAAATGTGTCTGTCAAAACAGGGAGGTGTCTATACCCCCCTTTTCTCAAAAGTTTAAAGAAATTAATTTGCCACACTTCTGTGGGGAATTTTTCCCTGTTAATTGCCTCTTTCTATATTCTAGTCCCTGTGTTAGGGTTATTCTTTTGGAAGCACTAATTGTCCTGTTTCTAACTGGCCCCACCCGTTATCTAGTATCTTACCTTTGTTTATCTGTATTTACCTGTGATCTGAGTCTTGGTATTCTGGCTTAAAATTAATATCTAAGTCCTCTGTAACTAAGGTTGATATAATTACCTCATTAGTTCTTGCAGCAGCTAATTTAGCTTCTGCGTCAGCTCTCTGGTTACCTGTTTCTGGAACGGTGTTACCTTTCAGGTGTCCCTTGCATTATGGTCACTTGTTTTGGGAGTTGGACGGCTTCCAACAACTGTAGGATTTCCTCAGCATGTTTTGCAGGTTTTTCTTAGGTCGCCAGCAGTCCTTTTTCCTTCCGGAGAAAGCTCCATAAGCATATACAACGGAGAAAACATATTTAGAATATGTCCAAATGTTTATTCATTGTCCTTCTGCCAGTTCAAGAGTTCGGGTCAGAGCTATTAGCTCTGCTTTTTACGCTGAGGTTCCTGTAGGCAAAGGGTTTGATTCGATTACCTGTTCTGTTGTGGTTATTGCATAACTTGCCAGTGTCTCTCCATGCTTTGTAAAGCTGTTGCCATCAGTGAACCAGTCTTCCGCGTCTTCAGGCGGTCCTTCTGTAAGGTCCGGGCGGCTGGAATACACAGCTTCAATGGTTTCCAGGCAGTCATGCTCGACAGGCTGTGCTGACATTGTTCCTTCTAGAAATGAGGCGTGTCAGGTCTGGGCATCTGGCAGATGGTTTCTTTCCTTTCCGTTCCCAGGGATCATTGTCCTCCAGAAATCTCGTATCCCAGGTATACCACTTTTTCTTGCACCAGTTGGGCTTTCTGTTGGGAAACTCGATATCCATTTAGTCCCAAGAAATTTAACAATTAAATTGTCCATTTTATAAATTTTTCTTCAGTTTTAGTTGCTGTGAGTAAATCATCTACATATTGTAGGAAAACGCCCTCTCCCTGTGGCCGTTCCCTTTGTTCCAATTTCTTAGATAATTGATTTCCAAATATTGTGGGACTGGTTTAAAAACCTCTGAGGTAAGACCGTGTGATTTACATTCTATTATGGGTTCAATTCCCTTAACGGGTATTCTTTTCTATGCACCGATTTTGCTCCTGATTTTAACTCTATAACTACTGGGGCAGCTTGCTTTGATTTCCAGGGATATCTGTGGCCCACACTAAGGGGTAAGCTTCACTCACAATTTGTTCTGACAGTCAGGCTTAGGGTTTACTTGAAATTCAAGTTTGCTTTTATCAAATTTTCTTACAGCTCCCAGATTTTCTAGCAAGTTTT
>NW_020956375.1:12545-13796 GCF_003031625.1 Empidonax traillii
AAAAAAAAAAAAGGTTCAGACACCTGTGGTTTAAAGCAGAAGCTTGGGAATGTAAGGTGTGTGTGTTCACTCCTTGGGATGGGGGTGGGGAATAGCCCCAAGAAGGAAAAGGTCGAGAAAAATCCTCAGCATTCTCCCTAAGTGGACTATTGAGTAAAATGCTAGATAGATAGGACGAATCAGAAAGAAAAAAACTTCGGGTAAGGATAAAGCAGTTTCCCCCTTGGGAGTAAAAATTATTGATGCAAAGAAGTGAGAAGATACTGAAAAAGATTTGTTAATAGTGCTTCAGGCTGGGACAAACTTGGTAAAGAGAGATTTAATATGGTTATTGACAGTAGAACTGACACCTCAGGGAGGGGAATTGGAGCTGGACTTTTTGTGTTGAGCAGGGATTTTGAATATGCATCCGCAGGCATGGACTGCCTTGGTGTCATAGGTTGGCTTGTTCAAAACAAAAAACACAACTGGACTCTTGAGGGAAGCACTTTAAGAAAAATGTTGGGTGAAGTGAGTGATTAACAACACAAGGGGACTGGCCGGCAGACTTTTTCTTTTCTTTTCCTATTCTGAAAAACAGGGGACAGTTTTTTTCCTTTGGTCTTTAGTAGAAAAATCGATTTTTTGGATCCAGTGTATTTTTGTTTTTGTCTAATGACAGTATGGCTAATATTTGTTTGCTGCTCTCTCTGTGCAGAGAGTTTTATTCCTCTTTAATGACGGAACAGGTTCGGTGTTGCCTATGTGAAGCTATGTTTCATTTTGGTGGTTTGTTTCTTGTGAATCTTCAAATTAGTGTTTGATCATTGTTTATTTACGGAGAGTTTGTGTAAAACAGGCTCGAGTTTGAGAGAAAAGTTGAACCTTTTGAGAGCAAGGTTGGGGAGGTTTGTGTGCCATTTGCACTTGGAAGCTTGGTGGTGGAACTTGTTCAGGTTTGATGTGTTGCATACAGCACATGTGGAGGTTTGCTGGCCTCATGGGAGGGGAGCAGTTTGTGATAAAAAGCCTGTAAGTGAGGTGCCAATGCATCGCACTACTCAGTGGAGTTTGGTTTTTTTCCATTCTCAGTTTAATCTCGGATCACTCAGTTTACTTACATAGTCATTAAAATCTTTGGGTTAGGAACTGCCATTCGAGATATGCTGTTGAGGTTTGTGTGAGAGATGGTGAGAAAATGTGGAAAGGGGGCAGGAGTTGATTTGCTTGCAAGTTACTTATTGGTGGCAGTTGAGATTTTAGAAAAAGTTA
>NW_020956375.1:13955-25555 GCF_003031625.1 Empidonax traillii
TTAATCTCGGATCACTCAGTTTACTTACATAGTCATTAAAATCTTTGGGTTAGGAACTGCCATTCGAGATATGCTGTTGAGGTTTGTGTGAGAGATGGTGAGAAAATGTGGAAAGGGGGCAGGAGTTGATTTGCTTGCAAGTTACTTATTGGTGGCAGTTGAGATTTTAGAAAAAGTTAGTTATTATTGTTGCCACATTGGCAGGGGAGAGTTATTTTGTGATTGATTGTTGCTTAGCTTTCTAAACTTCTTTATGCCTGCAAAGTTTGATTTAATGCAAAAACCTCTCGCTGTGTGCCTAGTACAGAGGGGAGTGCTGAAGAGAGGTTGCTCAGAGCTAATTGAAGTAGCTCTGGGCTAATTTTACTTCTCAAGTTGTGTCCTTCCGTGTGGGGGAGGCAGGGAAAGCAGAGGTTTGGAAGGATTCTGTCTGAGTTTTGGGCTTGGCAGAGTGGTTTAGAATATGAGAAACCTTAGCCATGCATAGAAAATCAAGTCTTTTTGGTGTCATTCTAGTAGTGGTTAGGGATACTGAGTAGATCTGCATTAGCAGTGGTCGCAGATCAAGTTTCCGGCGGCCAGAATCTGCAGTGGTTATGTGCGAGGGAGGGCCGTAATTGGGGGGGTGGCTTCTGGTGCCGCAAGGGCTGCAGGAATCGCGGTATACTCATGTAAAAGAAAAACAGGACCGAAAAGGAGGCAGGGGCAGGAGTGCCAGAGAGAGTCGTTAAGCTAAAACAATGCCGATCTGGAAAGTCGCCGTGGCAGCAACTCAGTCGGCAGGAAGACCCCAAACAGAACCCGAGGAAGAAACACCTTGTATTGTCCTGTATCTTGCAGACAAATCTTTAAAAATTGCTGAATGAATTTTTGTATCAAACATTTTCCTGTTGCAGCAAAGAGTTTTGGTAAAACGGGCAGAGAAGGAAAGAAAAAGCTGCTTTTAAGAATAAAGTTTTACCTTTGTAAGGAAAGAGATGAAGTCTAAGAGATAATACAAAGAGAATCATCAGTTGCCTAGTAACCAAGTAGAGGCCTTAATCACTCCAGTCAGAAAAATTTTCAAAGTTTAACAGCTGGGTAGAGGAGACGCCCTTGTCTTCTGTCCCTGTCCTACGGGGAGAGAAAGCAAAAACTTTTCTCCTACTTTATAAAATCTGTAACCCTACAACTTTTTCGTTGGGTTTGTGGGAAGCATTGCCTAAGTCAAAAAGACATTCAAGTAACTGCATGTACACAAACCAGCCCATGGAGGGGGGTTTTTCCTCCACCAAATGTATTGCATCTTTAAAATTACTTTTTCACTGTATCTCAGTACCATGGAATGCACTAGGTGTAGCTTTAATGCAGAATCTTACAAAATGTGTTGCCGAGCAATAAAGACACTGTTACAGAGTGCCTTGCTTGCACCGGCGTTGGAACAGACAGTAAACAAGCTGGAGAGAACAGGGAAAATAACATTTTTACTGCGTCTTGCTACTCAAGCAGAGGTTGCTTCTAATCGCACAGACTGCTTCAAACTAAAACTTAGTTATTAACCTGTTTTGTTTCGTTCCACAACAGTCACCACAATTGTAGAAATGATCTATTTACCTTTTAACTGACCAGTCTTTGTCTTTCAGAGAACCTTTACAAATTTCACAGGATAAAGAAGTCACCTCTTGAGCCACAAAACACTGCAACCTTTACCAATCAACAGAAGACGCTGGAGCAGATTGTAATAGTAACTTATCTGTTTATTTTCCTAAGTACCAACTGTTATAAGTTAGTATAAGAATTTAGACAACTCAATTCCAATTAAAAATTCATAAATTTATTAAGCAAGCGATAATAAAACAAACAGCGCTGGGTGGCCTGGGGGGCAAGTGCCCCACCCGAGACACACACATTGTTTGAAAACCGCGCTTTTTGTACCCTTTCGATATCGGTTGTTGAATATTCATTCATTGTCCGTTTGTTGCCTTAAAAGGTAATTTCCCTGCTTTGGAGGTGGGTGTTACCTTTTGGCTGGTTGTAACTTATCTCCCCTGGGCTCATACAGGGGGGTCTTGCATCATCCCCACACTGCAAGGCATGGAGGGCCTCTCTTTGTATCCACATGGCACAGAGGAATATATTTTTATTTATAATTTGTTCCCTGTTCCCGGCCGCAAAAGATTCCCTGGTGTTAGGTCCAGACAGGACCCTTCACCTTACAGACTCCATGGTACGCCTAGAAGTTAGTAAATATACAGAAATAGTTCTTTTGTTAGTACCCCCTTTTTATTTTAATTTGCTTGGAATAAAACCGGTGCCTTTACTTATCACAGATGCCATTGTTGGTAAGGTAGTAATTGTGGAGAGAAAAGTTTGCTCTTGAAATTCCATTTTGTCTTTTCCGAATTGGAAATTTTTTTCCCATATTTTAAAGTAAAAGGGGGTGTTTGATCACTCACCCACAATCCCCAAGAGGCAGTGCTCCAAGTGCGAGTTGGCTCCTGAAGCGGGGTTGCAGCTGTGGAGGGGGGGGGGGTCCCAGCGGGCGCGGTCAAAGCGGCGCTCGGCTTGGGTCCCGGGTCGGGGCGGCTCCTGTTGCGGCGGCTGTTCGGGTCGGCCGGCGGCTCTCGGCGAGGGTGGGGTGCCCCTGGCGCGGCGGCAGCTGGCGGCTGCAGTGGCGATCGCCCAGCGGGGCACGGTCCGGCGCGCGGGGCGCGGTCTGCAGTTTTTCAGCGCGACATCTGTATCTTCGGCGCCGCGGCTGTCCCAGGGCCGGGGTCTCACATAGCTGCAACGGAGGGGACTGTGTGGACGGGGTGTCCACAAATCGCTTGAGTGAGGGGGGTCTTTGGGATAGACTGGAGTCCGGACTTCCAATCTGTCAGTAGCTCCAGTGAACAGAGACCTTTCTTAATATAAGAAAAGTGGGTTATGCCTCACGTTGAGAGCGCCATTTATCGCGAGTGGGGGTTTGGACCCGCGACGGACCCAGAGGCACATCTTGTATAGGAGATAGGCACACGGATGGTGACCCGCAAAATGGCGTTTATTAAAACAAGATGTCAGTTTATATACAGGGGGATACAGAAGATTCGGGAATAAAGGTGGGATTCTTGCTAGGAAACATCAAATCCTGAGGGTCAGTGATAAGGGAACTTGGAGGGATAGGCTGCAGGGAATATGTCTGGTCACACGGGGGGAAGGGATAGCTAGGGAGGAAAGGAAGGTCTGGGGGCCAGGAGAGGGGAATTCTACAGAGGTCTGTGAGGCTGCTTCTTATCGCTGGACTTCAGGCACATCCTGCAACTGCAGTTGTCAAGGCACTTCTAGATTGATTTCTTCCTCTGAGGCTACTTCGCAACCTTTCTGCATTCTCTCCTCATTCTCTGTAGGCTTCTGCTGGTCCACTCCCGACATATATATGTATTGCAGGTTTATTTTAGAACAACTTGGTTGCAGTGGAAAGGAGGGATGTAGCCATTCTGGTTATTATCTATAGAAATATAACAATATAAAAGTATAAAGATATCCTATAAGAAAATATATAAGGAAAAGAAAGAAAGAGAAAGAAGGAGCAAGAGTAGATAGTGGAAAGGTATCACAACCTGTGGATCTAGTGACAAGTCTTGATTGTTGCAATTTTGATGTCTGTTAGTCAAAGTGATAGTTGCAGTCTTGATCTGTCCGGGGTGGGGGCTCATGAAACAAAGAGTTCAACAGGTTAATATATGTTCAGGTACTTCCCCTGGAGGGGGAGTTTTACACTGTCTGATGCAACACTGTGGATCATGTGCAGTCCTCTGGTGGAAGGTCCCAGAAATGAGCCTTTGGGGGTCTTTGATGGGTTATGACCCCTTCTAAGACATGGCCTCTGTAGTTTAGCCAGCTGTGTCTTATCAGGGGGAATTAACATGATAAAAACCATCACCCCACCTCCGGCAGGATCTGCTTCTTATCAGCCTTTTCCCATGTCTGGTGCAAAAACACTGTTTAAGACCTAAGTCTGGGGCCATCAGGGACACAAGTCAGTCTGTCTGAAGAAAGTTTGGTCTGTCGCATCCTCTCTGTTTATTCTAACTGCTGTATGGCAATTTTTTTACTTGGTTGCATTTTGGTCTGTCACAACTGTCCAGCAGCAATTCCTGTCCAAGTCCCACTTAGGATCTGTAACTGCTTGATTTTATAGACAAGTACTGTGTGTGCTGTTACGCTTCTGTGACATCACCACCACCTGGTTGGCTGTGTGCTTGGGACTTTCAAGGCCAGTAAGGAGGGGAGTAGTCAGTCCGGCACCCAGGAATCTCGAGGTTGACAGGGAGCGAAAAAGAAATCTGTTTGATTTGTCTACTTGGTTCACAGGACCTGATAATGAGGGGAAAAGGGATTAATACATCACAGAGGATGGCTGTTTGCCTTATAAATGGTGTTAGTTGCATGCTAATCATATTACCAGGGGTCAGGATCAGGGGGTACTGGTCACACCAACAGAGGGGGTCCAGAGGAGGCTTGAAAGTGCAGGAAATGTGGTTATTCTGTACACTTACAGTATGCTTTCTAACTCTTTGAGGAAGATATTCAGGAACTGTGGGCCATCCTTTGCAGAGGGCTTTCTGACTTTACTACAGTTGTGTTCCTAGTTTTGTTTGATCACATCTCCTAAATCTATAGGAGACATTAACTGGAGCTGGTTGGAGTGGAAAAAGTAGACTTTGGATCCTAATACATTTTTAAGGGATTTCTGATCAATGTAGTTAGAATTCTTTGTGCTCTTCTCCCTTGAGAGAATCATGACTCAGTTTCTTGAACTTAAAATTGCAATCTAGAGAAGCCTAAAACTATTTTCCCCAATCACTTGACCCTTACTCACATCTTTTCTTGGGTTCTATAAAAGGTAACATTCAAATGTAGTTCTACTATCAAAGTTTTTCTTCTGTGTCTCAGTTTAATGAGACACAAGTGTTTTGCTGAGGATGAGTTATGAGGAAGACCCAAACTCCTCCCTCTAAGCAATTGTAAATCTGAAATTAAGAGGTTCCAATTGAGAAAGTGTGGAAAAAGGAAAAAAATAACAGCCCTTTATTAAAAGATATATGTGTATTGGTAGAACAATGAAAGAACACAAATAAAACAACCAAACAATAATCCTACACCCAAAAATAATCCCCTTCAAAACCAAAAGGTAAACAGTTCACTTTGCGCCCTTTGGCGCAATTCTAACCACAGTCAGCAGGGATGCTGTTGGATCACTGGAGATGCAGAGCCTTCAGTGCTCTGTGCCAGTCAGCAGGGGGCACTGCTTGATCACTGGTGGTTGCCACATGGGGGGCTCCCCAGGTGTGCTGGAGAAGCTGAAAATAGAGGTCTTCCCTCCCCCTCACCAGGAAAGGGGAAAAAGGAGGGAAAAAAAGAAAAGTTCTTCCCAACGGGAACTCACTGTCTGTGGTTGGAAGCGTGGTGTGATTTCCCCTCTCCTTCCATGTGCACAAGAACCTCTGCCAAAAAAAAAAAAAAACAAAACGGGAACGGCGGAGGGGAAGGAGGTGATCTCCTTCTCAAATAGTTCCTCTCCGATAAAAATCCAAGTAGGTTCCGGGCTGGGTAGAACTGAGCTAGCCAGGCAGCCCATCTGAGAACAAAACCACCTTGGAGCTCCTGCCACCCAGACCTTGTCCCAGCTCAGGTAACAATGAAGTCCATGTTGTTCCCAGGAGAAGAAAAAAAAAAGAAGAAACTCCTTACCCCTCCCCACAGACTCTTGAGGGCCATCAACTAGGAATGTGGCTCTGCCAACCACTTCTTTTCTGTTAGTCCATTGCCCAAGGCACAGCCAACCTGCCCATTCAACATCCCTTTCACACAGTGGGCAGGGGGAAGGGAAAATTCCTGCTTAGTTTCCCAGAACAAGCAAAACCATGACATTCTGTCTTAAATTTGTCTTGTCTAGCCATTATTGTAATGGATGTTTTGTAGCTCCAGAAATACCACATATGTGTAAAGTGGTCCCAACTCTAGTAGAGGGACAAACATCTTCAGTTTTGTGTCTAATCCTCTTCTTCCTCTCGCAAACAAAACTTATTCTTTCGTGTATCTATGACTTGTTTTTGCTTTAATGTTATGAATTTTTGCTAATGGAATAAGGTGTCTTTGATCTATAGGTTGGTGGTCATTACTTTCACGGGACAGTGGAAGGCTTAGACGAAGTTATTAAAAAAACCTTGCCGGTGAGTCACAAGATTGCTTTCTTACTCCTTCTCAGAGAAGGGTTTAAATTTAAAGGAATTATAGAGGTGTAATTAAACCACTTTGTCTGGCAGGTTTTAATGATGGCAAACCAGATATATTTATATAAAATGAGTTATTTATCATGAAAAACAGGTGAACAGATGAAAGGTCTTAACCAGAATTATTAACTACACAGTGTAAAAGCTAAAAATCTACTAGTAGGGTATTATATTACAAAGTCAAATAGTGCACTGTAACAAAGCAATTACATTAAAGCAATTGTATCGAAGCTAGCAAAAAGAAACAATTATTAAGTAGAGATTGATATAACTCACCATATGAGACAGCGGACAGATCTCTCTCTTAACCCCTGGGGAGTAACCATGAAGAGGCTCCCCTGCTTCACAGGAGAAGCTCCACACTTAAAGGAAGTATGTGGAAGAGTCTGCCATATGGAAGTTGGACTGGGCTTTTATAGTTATGAAGTGATGGACTGGTAGTCACAGATTTACAAGCCCACAGTTTAGCTTATCTGTCAAATCCTGCTTCAAAAGCAGGGTGTGTATTCAAAGTTTGGTGAACCAGGATGGTTTTAGCATAATTTAACACCAAGACAACACCCTGGCTGCCAGCAGTTGATAGCTTGCATTCTCTGGAGTTTAGATCTTATCAGAGTGTGGTTGTCCTGCTACAATTACTCATTTAAAATGAGAGACAAAGGATGAAAAATTGATTCTATTTACTATCCTTTGTGGTGCTTTCAAAGTATAGTCTGGGGGACTTATGAAGCCGGGACAGATGAAACAGTCAAGATACCTGAAGAAGCTGTAGCTCTGTGATCACACTTGTATGCAGAGCTTTACACGTGTCTTTGGATTCAGTATATGTTAAGTCTTGCAGAAAACCACTTCTGTCAAGCAATTGAAAAGAGGAGAATTAATAGGCCCCTAAGGGCAGCATTATTCTCTCTAAATAATTCTCACAATAACTGTCATTCAAATGAGAATGATCCCTATAGGGTTGATTGCTCCTTAAGAGTTATGCTGTCCCAAAAGGAAACAGTAAATAAACTTGAAACTGCAAACCCCAAAAAGCTCCATTTTATCCTCTTCCTTTCTTTTTCTTCATTCTGAATGAGAGTGTAAGGGAAAGAAAGTAGAAGAGTCAGACACCATATTTTTCTCTATGAATTTTTCCATCCATGTTGATTAGTTTATGGATACTGAGACATTTGAAAGGCTATTTAGGTGCTTTGGGCAATGCCAGTATTTTTGGCCAAGTAAAGATTTTTTTTTGTCGTGCAACATTTGGATGTCTAATTTAAGAAACATAGCTTCTTATTTTTAAAAACACTTGTTGCAAGACTTGATATGTATGCGGGTAACCGGAGAACTAAGCCATGGCTAAAACATTACGGAAAGTTTAATTCTAAATCAGAAACACCAAGATGAGCTGCAAGGATTCACAGCCGGGTGGAAAAAACACACACAGAAGCCGGTCTGGTGTCTTACATATCAAAGGCCCAACACATGTGCAGATGCCCACTAATCTGTGGGAAAGAATGCTCTGAAGTTTTAAACAACCCGCAATTATCTTCCTTGGTTGAAACTTCATCTGTTTTGGCAAAAACAGCCCAAGGGAAAGACAGAATATTACAGTTCCCACACTGTACCTCTCCTAGATTTAATCTCCTAGGTGCAGAAGGTCTCTTGAGCAAAGAAAATCCTTAAACAGCTCATCCTTCCTCCTCGCCCAAAATCTTCCATTTGTCAACCCTTCCCCCGCACACTTGTCATTACAGAGAGCTTTGAGTTAACTGGTTTTTAGTTGCAGCTTTGAGGATCCAGGTCTTCAGCAAATCAAACTCCAAAGTATGGTTCTGAAACATTATAATGTGAAGGACAAAAAAAAAATAGTCTTAATACATGTGTAATACATGTGGTTAACTTCATGCAGCAAGGCTGTCAGAGCACTATGAAAAATTAACATCTGATTTTTCATTTCCAAAAATGAGGCAAGAAACTATGTTTTACTGTTGTCCATCCCTGGTGCAGAGCTGTACTTGGCACTGAAAAATTTAATAGTGTGGTTTTTGGAAGGGTAAAAAGTAGCATATGATCATGGAGTTAGTGCATCATAATACATGTGCCCAAAGAGGAGGAATTAAGATTGCCCCAGTCCTTAATGTTAGTTTTGGTGCCTATTGATGCTTTTGCTCAAACAACTGCAAACAAGCGCTAGAGTCTGAAGTAGTCTTTGTTGTTAGTTCTTTTCTGTGCCTATAGTGTTTATAATTTTCTTAGTTTTCTCTCTCTGTAAATATAAAACTACTTTTCTTGGCAGTTTTCGGTTCTGTGTGCTTTTTTTTGTTTCCTTTATTCCCCTTCCCTAGTCCCCTTCCCTTTGGAGGGAAGTGGGGCTCAGGCCCAGTGGATACCTGGCATTCAGCCAAGGTAAACTATAACAGTTATTTTGGGGATCACTGCCAAGAAGGGTTGTTTATATAAACATTGCCTTACTTATCTGTTTGTTTTTGCTAACTTGGGCACATCTTAATATTAACATGGCTCTATGCCCAGACTGTATTCTTTTACCCATATTTTTACTAACAATTTTTGTAAGTTGTGGGACCTACTCTTTGAAAGACCACCAGGGGGATGGATATAATCTTCTCTCCGTTTCTGATCTTGATATAGATGGCTTTATAAACTAGGCACCAATAAGTCTTACTAATCCTTACTTGAGCTGCCTGGTCATGGTATTGCTTATAACCAACACTATGAAGACATTATGGGGGTTGGGGAATGTAGTATTGTCTTTTTTGCCTTATTGCAGGGCAAAACAAACCTCAAAAGGGACTTTACTGAGACATGACTCAAAAGGACCAATCCCTGGGTGGCAGGGAATGTGGACGAATTTAGGCAAGTTCTTAGGGCGTCTGACACCTCCCATCGCATGGTATTTCACACCAGAATGAGAACTCAACCCTAACAAACCAACACGTTTTTTGATGGATGGTTGTCTTGCCTATTCTGATCAAAACCAACAACTTTTCACCCTATATTGGGGCCTGACCTGTGCTTATCGAGCTGCAGTTCAATACTCTCAGAAGAATATGACTGAGACAGGGACCCAAACTATAACACCTGAAGTCACTATTGCCCCTGTAGTGAAAATGAAGATATGGATAAGGAGATCTGAAGGATCTACTGACCTAACTCGACCATTAGTAAGGGAGGATGAAGATGCAGGAGAAGGAACTTCCCAGTCTCCTACCTTTCCAGATGTGCCCTCAAGAGAAAAACAGGAGACATCACAAGCATCCAGTGATTCAACAAAGGGACCGACTTCATGTAGGAGAAGTGGAGAGGAAATTACACAGGAAAGCGAAGTTACCTGATCTCTGAGCCCATCAGAACTTCAGGACTTACAGAGAGGTTACAGCAGCCAGCCTAGCAAACAAATTCTTACCTGGCTGCTCTGATGCTGGGATAATGGGGCTAGAAGTCACCTGTTTGACGGTCACAAAGCACAGCAACTAGGATCTACTGCTAGAGATGGTGAAATTGAACAGGAAATGGAAAGGGAGAGGTATATTAGCAGTCTTTGGTTTTGACTCCTCGACGGTATGAGAGAAAGGTAGCCATTCAAGGAAGATCTAAGAAACTCGCCAAGAAGGTAGACTACTGCAGAGGAAGGCATCCATAGAATAGATTGGGTTGGAAAAGACCTCCGAGATCATCAAGTCCAACCCCTGATCCAACTCCAATTACTATAGCATGGCACTAAGGGCCACATCCAATCTCTGCTTAAAAACCTTCAGGGATGGTGAATCCACCACCTCTCTGGGTAGGCTGTTCCAATGCCTGATTACCCTCTCCGTAAAGAATTTATTCCTAACATCTAACCTAAACCTCCCCTGGCAGAGCTTGAGCCCATGTCCTCTTGACCTATTGTTGGTTGCCTGGGAGAAGAGACCAACCCCCACCTCGCTATAACCTCCTCTCAGGTAGTTGAAGAGAGGGATGAGGTCACCTCTAAACCTTCTCTTCTCCAGACTAAACAACCCCAGCTCCCTCAGCCTCTCCTCATAGGACTTGTGCTCAAGTCCCTTCACCAGCCTCGTTGCTCTTCTCTGGACCTGCTCCAGCACCTCAATATCCTTCCTGAACTGAGGGGCCCAGAGCTGAACACAATACTCAAGGTGTGGCCTCACCAGCACTGAGTACAGGGGAAGGATCACTTCCCTGCTCCTGCTGGCCACACTGTTCTTGATGCAGGCCAGGATGCCATTGGCCTTCTTGGCCACCTGGGCACACTGCTGGTTCATGTTTAGCCTCCTGTTGATCAGCACCCCCAGGTCCCTTTCTGCCTGGCTGCTCTCCAGCCACTCTGTGCCCAGCCTGTAGCGCTGCAGGGGGTTGTTGTGGCCAAAGTGCAGGACCCGGCACTTGGCTTTGTTGACTTCATCCCATTGGAGTCAGCCCATCTCTCCAGTCTATCCAGATCCCTCTGCAGAGCCTTCCTGCCTTCCGGCAGGTCGACACTCCCTCCCAACTTGGTGTCATCTGCAAATTTGATGATGATGGACTCAATCCCCTCATCTAAATCATCGATAAAGATGTTAAAAAGGACTGGGCCCAGCACTGACCCCTGGGGAACACCACTGGTGACCGGCTGCCAGCTGGATGCAGCCCCATTCCCCACCACTCTCTGGGCCCGGCCCTCGAGCCAGTTCCTGACCCAGCACAGAGTGCCCCTGTCCAAACCATGGGCTGCCAGCTTTTCCAGGAGTATATTATGGGAGACAGTGTCAAAGGCTTTGCTGAAGTCCAGATAGACCACATCCACAGCCTTTCCCTCATCCACCAGGTGGGTCACCTGATCGTAAAAGAAGATCAGGTTGGTCAAACACGATCTGCCCTTCCTAAACCCATGTTGGCTGGGTCTGATCCCTTGTCCATCCTGTAGCTGCTGTGTGACTGCACACAGGATGATCTGCTCCATAACTCTGCCAGGCACCGAGGTCAGGCTGACAGGCCTGTAGTTACTAGGGTCAGCCTTGCATCCTTTTTTATGGATTGGAGTGATATTTGCCAACTTCCAATCATCTGGGACCTCCCCAGTGAGCCAAGACTGTTGGAAGATGATGGAGAGCGGCTTGGCAAGCTCTTCTGCCAGCTCCCTCATTACCCTAGGATGGATCCCGTCATGTCCCATAGACTTGTGAGGATCCAGATGATTCAGTAAGTCACCAACTATTTCCTCCTGGAATACAAGGGGGCTATTTGGTTTCCTATCTCTGTCTACCAGCTCCAGAGGCCAGTTGCCTTGAGGGCCACCTGTCTTACTGGTAAAAACTGAGGCAAAGTAGGTGTTAAGTACCTCAGCCTTCTCCTCAT